>NC_092866.1:28414717-28427170 GCF_032062135.1 Pyxicephalus adspersus
AAAGTGTATTCTCTCCAGCCTTGGAGAGCTTTCATAAATCAGGGTCAATAAGTGTTTAAAGCAGCCTTTACAGACACAGCTATCACATGGTGCTTCCAATGACATTATTGTACATGCCAACTCAGGTAGCACAAATTCACAAGACAGCACAGTTAGAACTCTGAACTTGCAGCATTTATTGCAATGCTCGATGGGATTGCACCTTTGAGAACCCCCTACAGATATCAGGCTTGAGGAAAGATCTGCACAGCCTTACTGACAGATAACAGATTCAGGCAATTCAGCGCAGCAGAGGAAAACTTGTTCCTATTCTTTGCTGCTGGTCTATGACTGTCAAGTGCATCTGCAAGTAGAACACTTGCAAATGAATGGATCTCTCCAGATTTCCTACTTGCAGTTGTATGTGGGGCATTGATGTTGGGCATGGGGCTTATAACCCAAATTTCCAAACAACAAATTAGCAATAACTGAGTAGTTTTGCAAAGTTTAAGTATACTCTTTTATGTGTAAGAGGCAAGAGGGGAATTATGATACCCCAGCATGTGCTTAAATGTATTCTATGTATCAGATTCTATTAGGAGATAAAGTTTTCTGTCAGATTTACTTACCCAGGATGAATGTACTAGAGGATGAAAAATCAGGCATAGTTATTGTTTCTGAAAAAAAGTACATATGACAACATATTTATATGTAAAATAACTGTTTCAAATATCTATACTTTTTGATAGAATGATAATTGTAATACTTTATAATGTATAATTGTTATACATTTTTTTGGGAGTACAATCTCATTGTGGGAAAAATAATATTCATACACACAGGTTTAACATCATGGAAATTTATTTTTGAATACAATAAATGGGTATTATTAAAGGGGTATTAAATGGTAATTAAATGATCTATTTAAATAGACACATACAGGCTAGAATGCCCCCCATTTCTCTTACTGCACTCCTGTAAGCTTACCGTATTTTTTGCCGTATAAGACGCACTTTTTCTTCCCCAAAACTGGGGGGGAAAAGTTAGTGCTTCCTATACGACAAATGTGTTATAAAATAATTAAATATTATACTCACCCGATACCCGATCCTGCGTGTGTCTCTGGCTGCATGCAGCGTGTCTCTTCTCTACTCTGCCAGCATCGTGTCTTCTCCTGTCTGTAAAGCAGAGCGAAAGAAGCCGGCACAGCGCCACCTGCTGTTCCCTGTCCTAACTGCCGTACAGTGAAAAAAAAGCACAGAGTGATCAGAAGGAAACACTAGAGACTGTTGATCCATTTGGCGAACTCCCTCTTGTTGGAGTAAATTGAACCATATAAATTAGTTTTTTCCTTCTTGCATTTGTACTTCCCTTGCTCTGCATTTCTACCTATTGCAAAATTCCAGCTTTTAATTCATGTTCAGAGCAAACCTTGAACTTTGTGTTTGAGACTAGGTAAAAACGTTAACTTTGAAGGCAGACACTGTATATAAAAAAGAATGGAGTCAAAAAATGAGGGCTGAAAATTGGGGTCATGAGGACAGAAGTGCCGGTTATTCACAATGAAAGTAATGTGGACATGGATCTACCCCAGCACCACCAGCACCTTGTACTTGGTAGACACCTGTCTCCGGGAAAAAATCACTTATCCTCCAGTCCTTCATTTAGGACTTTACTCCACCACCTTTATAGAGCTAGCTTACACCATCAAACATAAGCACTCTATAGCACAGCTACCCCTTCAGGTGATTTATTTTGAATCCCTTTATATAATTAGTAGTATAGTTTTGACTAGTTTAAGACTAAAAGTAATCCAAGCTGTATTTATCAGTATGTTGTTTCTGTTTGTTATATTCCTTTTTACCAAATGTTCCACTCCAGATATATCATCTTACCACAAGCACTGTTGTGCACTAACTGTGTGGTAAAACAGACCTTTCAAGACAGTTGTGCACACTGCAAAGATTTTAGCAAACTTCTTTTTAAACTCCTGGCCCCTGCTTTTTAGTTAAGTCATAATGATTTGCTTTCACTTCCTTCTTTCCATCTGATTAACAGGATGTTCTCCTTGGTACAGTACCATGATCAATGTTACTATTATGAATATAAGAAAAAACCTGCTGGATAAAAATATTAAGCCAATCAGGTGAGCAATAAATAAAATATGATACAAGAATTCTGTATATATACAATATATAGAAAACCCCCAGATACAAGTAAGCAACGTTTTATGTACATTTGACATTCAAAAAACTGGCAACCCGCGGACCTGAGGATTGCTGGATTTTCAAAAATGTCGGATTTTTGAAAGTTATATTTACCCCTACACACAGGCCAGCCTTCCTCTCCTCCCACATGCGGACATTTGGCACAGTTCCAGGGAGCACTCAGCAGGGATGTCTCAATGTGTATTTAGTTTAGCAAGCAAGACCTATCAGCTGTTTCTGTAGTACAGCGCCATCAAAACATAAGTGGCCAAACAGTGTACTACAGTCCCTGTATTGAAAATGCACTCCAAAATTCATGCTGGAAAACAGAAGGAACCGGATTATCGCTGGCCAGATTATCGATTGTCAACTGTACAGGCAATTGTACAATTTAACAGATTGTATTAATTGCTTCAAGAAGAATTAAGTAAAAGTTCCGCTGTCCAAAACTGTAAACAGGCAGGGTTTCTATTGCAGCTGAGACAGGCAATGTTTCATCTGCAATAAAAAAATACTTACCTGCCTGTCTGCAACCTTTGTTTCTAAATACACTAAATTGCATTAGCATATGTTACGTGCAGATGATATGGTACATATTCCTGGTCTGGCCAATCAGAATGGCCAAAGATCCGACACCCGAGGGAGGAGACCAGAAAATGAAGAATTGCAATGGGACATGTATGTTTATTTTATTGCATAAGGTACATCACCTGTCTCAGCTGCAATACAGGACCTGCCTGGTCACAATATATAATTTTTTACATTTGCTTCCATTTTAATATTGAACTTATTGGGCAAAATTAAATAATACATATACTGTATGAAGTATTACCAACACCATTTCTGTTTATCTGAATCCCATGTAAACTTGTTGATCCTTCCAAGGTGTGGTATTATTTCATTTTCTTTCAGGTGGAACTAAACCTCCAGGTATGGACGGTAGAGTGGCACATTATGACGGACCTACCAGACTAAAAGAACCCTTCCAGTGATGGCATGTCTGCACACCCCTTGATCACCAGTGGATTCATTTTCACCCGGTCTTCATCCAGACCCATTGAGGTCTGAGATCATCTTTATTGACTGGTTTGAGATAAGGACCTTTATTTTTATATAATATTCCTGCAAATAACACACTTTGTGTGCCTGAGTGGCTATACTGTTTTTAGAAAAAGGAAGCCAATCTTGTAACCTAGACTCCAAACTTCTTAGCTTTTCTTCATTTTATTTTTTGGGGGTTGGGGAATACAGAAGTAATTTTAGAGAAGTAATGTAACATTGTTTTTTTTTCCCTTCATTTCAATTTTACAGGAAATGCCAATTACACTGCATTTCTGAAATGATCAGCATGCAATACTTGCATTCCTACTGAAAAAAAGTGATTTCGTAACAATGCTTAGCGATACAGAATTAAAGTTGTTTTAAAACTGAACTCTAGACTTTAGTCAGCACCTTAAGGCTAACTTCAGGTTACTTTTCCTTGTAAACCATGCTTGTAGTTGAGGTGCTACATGTAGCTTCACACCCACAGCCATCCACCTATTGCCATCCGAAGCCAAATGTTGAAACACTGGCTCATTAGGAAGCAGCAGAGCAATGGCTAGGTGGCTGGCAAAGTTCTAAAAATGTTTGATGTACTCTGTGTATACCAACATCAGGAATGGAAGCCAGGGATATTTATGTGTCTGGCATTGGCTCTACCCATTAAGCTACCTAATGTAAGGTGAAAATTCTGAGTTTAGGTACACTTTAAGTCTAGCAACTTTCAAGGGCCTACATGTGATAGACGTTGAATGGACTGTACTACATGCTGCAAATCAGAGTGTAGTATGTATGGTAACTGTAGATTTCTAACAGATTGTGACAATCAATTGAATGCAAGTTAAATGCAGCTGGAGGTGTACATCTATGTTTGTGGCAATAAAATTATATTTTATAGTCAGGTGCAAGCAACCAGCTTTTGCTTCTAATATTGTTAGGAAAAGCTTATCTGGCTGACGACTCTGTTCTGTGTCCCATCGCATTATAAAACATTGTTCTGTCCAAAGATGTAATTTGCAACAACCAGAACAACTAAGATAGCAGCAGCCGCTGCTTCCCTTTAGCCGTGCAGCCTGATGGATTTTTGGGATCCCCAGCATCCATTGGTAGGCTGTGCACAGCTGAAGGGGATTCTAGAGGCTGATTAGCTCCTGACCCAGTCCTGCACTGCTATTGGCTGCTGGGGCTTTATAGCCACTCTGCTTCCAGTCTTCTGTGCCTGTTATAGCGTCTGCTGGGCTTACCTGTGTTGGAGTGATTTTTGAGTATTCTGTTACTGACCTATGCCTGTTCCTGACTATCCATTGAACTCTGCCTGGACCGACCTCTACTTGTGACCCCGACTCTGTTTGTGCTTTTCTCTTTGTATTTCATTTTGCGGGATGATTTCCTGTGTTTTGACTTCGGCTTGTTTTTGGATTCCCCGACATTCTGTACTCTGTATTAGTGGGCGCTGGGTCGGCTGCTGGCCTATCTCCAGACACCATCCCTTGCGCACCAAGTTCTGGGGGCAACCGAGTGCTGGCAGATACAACCCTCCCGAGGCTGAGCGGGGGCTGCTATAGGGGAAGACTGGGGTAATAGATTGGTGTCTGGGGAATACTGGTATTTACCCGGACCTTACAATTCTATTGTGTAAAAGCACATCATACCTGGGAAAAGCTACACAAGACTATTCCCTGTCCTGTCCTCTGTGTGGTCATGTAAAATTGTAACCTTTTAGAGTCTTTAAGAAAGTATAACTTCACAGCAAGGCATGGGAGGGAGGTCAGAGATGGGTAATTTGAAGCTTTTTTTCTGTTTGTTAAAAACATGTAATTAGTACCGTATGAAGCCAAAATATATTTTGGTGTGATACACAATACAGGTCCCTCCACTCACCTGCTGACCCCAAACTTTATGGAATTAGAAAAAAAGAAGAAATAGAAGAGCTAGGGTTTTTGTGCAGCAAAAAAACTAACAAATATTATATACATACAAGAGATTCCAGTTTACATTCAGATTAGTTATACAGTGCTTTGCTTGATTCTTTCTCATTGATGAGTATGGGAGAGTCAAAAACTTAGCTATACAGTAGTATCTTTAATATATGATTTGAATATATGATGAGCATTAACGTCTCATAACCTGATGCGTTTTGCCATTCGGCTTCATCCGGGGATATGTAGAACACGTTGTACTGGACTGTATAATAAAAAGTACAGTAAAATAGGAACATTCATGTCGATAATAACATTTCAAAATACAGCATGCCTAAACAGTTAAAAATGTCTTACTTTATTATATTATATTATGATGACACTAATATAATATAATTATGATGACATTATTATATGATGATGACACTATGATTTTTGTACCAATATTTCAAATATCATGCCACTATATTGTCAAAAACCCAACAATATAGTGGTATATTATTTGACTTATAGACATATTGCCTATTTTAACTAAGGGTTAAAATAGACAATATAAATGGTGCAGTGTTGAAAGTCATGTGTGTTTCCCCAGTCAGTGAACAAGAATTACAGTTGTAGCAAAAAAAAAAAAATGCATTTGTAAAATATAGGACATTTTTATTATTGAAAGTACCACATGCACTATGCACAACCAAAACCTGAAAAGTAAATCCAAAACACACGAGAACAAATTATTTAATGACCTTTATAGTGTCAAACATATGGATAAATATGACAGAAAAACATCATCCAGAAGTTAAAAAACACATACATCTGCTAACAAAAATGCATATCTAAATACATGTCAGTCATTTTTTCGATTTTTTTCATATTTTCTTTACTAATGGATTGAAATGATAAAAAAAAAGTGAAGTATGGGGTCATTCAAGCCAACATATACTGTACTTTACAAGCAATACATGAGCTTTAAAACTAGCTCATACTAATGTAGCAGTAGATATGAAACAAATGTGCAAACTTAGTTATATTAAATCAAAAAAGGATAAAACGGTTCACATGTTTCTTATATAACATAAATGAACGAAACCGCTTGGTCACTTCTATTCAAAACTCCATGGAGAATAAGACCGTGTATGTTTACAGAGGATCCCTAATCTATGAATCGAAAGTGATGCAATAGTATAATGTCTCGTATACCGACGTGTATCTTCAGGGGACTTATGGAGAGTGTTACATTCTGTGCATGGAGATAGTATAGAATATTATTTTATAAAAATGTATAAATATGAAGTATCTGGTATACCAATACATAAAATGAAAAAATTGTTTATGTTGCACATATACTAAGGCAAATAATCACACCAGCTATAAGCTAATGCTTTTTTCAAATATAAAGAAATTAATACAAAGAATTTATATGGGTGAATGTGAATAGAAATATAAAGGTTCATGCATGTGTTTAGAATAAACCAACTGTTTCATAGAGATTAAAGGCTTCTTAATACTTATATGTGTTTTTTTCTGTGTTGAACATACACTCTGTGTGAATTTTAGTGTACATCAAGACATATGTCACTTTAGTATTACTAAAATTGTGGAGTATAAGTAGGGTATGGGCTGTTGATTGATATTAATACTAATTATTAATAATAAATCCTTACTTACTTGTAGTTACCGTAGCTGGAAATACTTCATAAGAGGAATTCCTTATGGGAATTTATGGGCACATTTAATCCCACAAGGTTTTCTGTAGGATTGAAGGAATTTGAGTGGAAATATTAAGGTTAAAAGAATAAATATTTAATTTTACCAGGGGATAATTCATTTGCTTGTACATATTGGATTATTGAGGGTATAGTAATTACAAACATAAATATTCAGAAGGATAAGCATGAGGAAGGGGTAATATTGATATCTAAAGATACATGGGTAAATAAATGATACATTGGATATATTTACCCTTTAGTACACAATTAGAAAAACATTGTGGCATAAATCTAGGTTTTAAGAGATAACTTGCAACAGGGTATTCAGGCTAAAACTAAAGGAATAAAGCAGTGTTAGATTTGCCAAGAATTCTGAGGCACTATGCCAAGGTATGAGTAACAGCCAGGGCTGTGGCTATCTGATTCCTGCCTTTAATAGGGGTGGGATCAGCGTCCCATGATGTAAGTGCGCATGTGCGGGGTAATCAAAGACTTGTGCATGCGTCATAGACTCCCGCCGGTATAGCTCGCCCCTCTATTCCGTACTGGACCATGGAAAGAGATGCCAGCAACACATGGAGGTCTAACATCCCCTAGTGTTGCATCAGTAGCAGGCACCACACCAAGAGTGAACACTTTGTCTCCCACTAGTGTGTGAATGGAAGGCAGGGCCATGGCCAGGGGGAAAGAGGATAGAAGAGGACTGCAGGGGGGATAAGCAAGGTATGGTGGTGAATACATGTGACAGTGTTTAAGCCAGTTCTCTATCCATTTACAGATTGACTTTTCGACGCTAACTTCTATATTAACCATCTCTGAAGTACTGTGTCAAAATGCTTCAGCAAAGTCCAAGTGCACTATATCAACTGCTACTTCACTGTCTACCTGTTTACTTACATAAATTTGTTAGAAAATTTGTTTTGACAACTTCAGTCTTTCTTGAAGCCATGCTGACTATCACTTAGAGGATTTTCTTCTAGAAAATACTATTATATGTGGTTCTTATCAAACTCTCTAGGTCCTTTCCAACTATGGACAATTAACTAACCGGTCTGACTTACCTGGTAATGACTTTGCTCCCTTTTTGAAGATAGGAACCATATTGGCCTTACGCCAATCAATCGGTACCTTGCCAGTGACTAAAGAGTCTAAAAGTTACAAATAATTGCTTTGAAACAACCAAACTCAGCTCTTTGAGGACACATGGATGTAATCCATCAGGTCCTGGTGCTTTGTCAACCCTAATTTTTCCCAGCTTTTTCTCAATCATATCTATTCTGAGCCATTGTGACTTATTTAGGGCAGTGACATTGCTATTATGAATTTGGACTTGAGGTTTTCCATTTTCCTTTGTGTACACAAAGCTAAAAAAAAGTGTTTAGTAAATCTGCCTTTTCTTTATCTCCAGTTATGAACCCAGCAACATCCTTTAAGGGGCCTTCATGCTCAGATCTGATCTTTTTACTATTAACTATTACTATTACAGTTTCAAGCCTCTACTGGTGACAGCACACCTATTGTGCATATTACTGGCTGTTAAAACCTGCTCCAACCCATTTCTCTACCTCACTCCCCACCAGTTCGCACAGATCTCACTGACAGCACGCCTAAAGCACATGTCACTAGCTGTCAGTGGGGTTGCAGCTCACCTACATAAAGTGAGAGCCGTTTAGATGACACAACTTCAGCAAGCATGGAGCTAATCCAGAGTGAAACTGGTTGACACTGTGTCCCCCGAATGTCTATTAGGAGTGTCATGGAGGAAGGAAAGGGAGCAGATGGGAAGGTGGAGGTGAGAGGATAGAATGACTTATGTGAAAACCTGGACATGAATCCAGTGGTAAAAGAAACCCATCTTTTCTTTTGGCCCCGCTCCAGGAAACTTAAACTTTTACAAAGCCCTTTACACAAAATGCCTCAGTCTGGGTGCTACATATACCCCATCCAAGACCTTTTCTGACAGGCACTGCAAGACCCTGTCACATATCCACCCCTTCTGTTTGAACCCGTAGGGTCAGACACTACCTGCCCACAAACAATGAGTTCGAGAGAGGGTGTCAGCATTACCCTGCAAGTTTCCTGGCTGCCAAGAAGATAGTAGCGCAGGGACTCTAGTGCCCAATTAATCGCCAGGCACTCCCGCTCAAATTTTGACACTACATTTAGCTTCTGAAAGTCATTACAGAACCGAATGGACCCATCTGGCTTTGGAACCAGGACAATGGGGCTGTTCTATTCATTTTTTGACTTCTCAATTATTCCTAGTTTCAACTTTTTTTGCATTTCTTTCGTTTCTGCCTTTCTACAGGCTTCAGGAATTCTATATGGTTTTAGGTGGACCCACACCTGGGGATCAGTGATAATGTCGTGCTTCAGCACTCCCGTACATCCTGGCAGATCCGAGATCTGCTTCTGGAATGTTGACTTGGCCACTACCTTGAAAGCCTACCTGGGCTAGGGGAAGGAGCTGAGGGGTAGCAGAAAGGGTCTCTCTATTCTTCCAGGCCTTAATTAGGTTAACATGGTAAGCCTGCTCCATTTTATTTTTGTCAGGTTGATAAATTTTATAATTTACCTCCCCTACCTGCCACTTAGCCAAAAACTTGCTCTCAACCGTGTGTATGAGGGCTAAGACACAATCACCCGGCTTGAAAGAGCGAATTTTTGCAAAACGATTATACACCCGGCTTTGAGCCTCATGACCCTTTTGTATGTGTTCCTTTACCAGAGGCATGACTGCTTTGATGCGATCTTTCATTTGGGAAACATGCTCTATTATGGTCTTATGGGGCATGGCTTCCTGTTCCCAGGTTTCTTTTGCTATGTCCAAGAGTCCCCGAGGGTGCCTACCATATACCAGCTCGAAGGGTGAAAACCCTGTGGAAGAGTGAGGGACCTCTCAAACCGCAAACAATAAATACGGAAGCAGACAGTCACAATCCCTTTGATCCTTTTCCACTACCTTTTTCAGCATACCTTTCAGGATTTTGTTTAATTAATTGCCTAATACCCAATAAACGACACACCTCTTTCATAGCTCTGGTAATGAAAGGTGTTCCCTGATCAGTTAAGATCTCCTTGGGAATACCGGTGCGTGTAAACATGTGAAAAAGTTCCTTTGCAATGGTTTTAGCTGCAGTATATCTTAAAGGAATGGTCTCAGGGTAACAGGTAGCATAATCTAGAACTACCAGTATCTACTGGTGTCCTCTGGCAGACTTCACAAGGGGCCCCACGAGGTCCATTGCTAGTCTCTCAAACAGTACCTCAATTATAGGCAAAGGAACTAGAGAACCTCAGTAGTGGGCTGCTGGTGCTGATAACTAGCAATCTGGACAAGACTCACAGTATCTTTTAACCTCAGGAAAGCCACCCGGCCAAAAGAACCTCTGCAGAAATCTTTACTGGGTCTTCTTCGTAGCAAGGTGCCCCCAAAGAGCATGTTTATGGGCCAGTTCCAACACCATCTGGAGGAAAAGTTGGGGTACAATAAGTTGTTCTATCACCTCTCCCCGTATCTTATCTACCTGATACAACAGCTCATTTATTGCTGCAAAATGAGAGAAAACATTGTAAGTGCCAGGGGACTTACCTACATGCACATTTTCCTAGGCCCTGGCCAAGGTGGGAACCCACAGCTGGGCTGTCCTGAGAGACCTCCAAGTCTGGCATGCCTGCCTCCTCTGGGGTCTCCAGGGGCAACTCCGTCTCCCTTGCTAAGACTGAGAAACAGCATTTTCATTAACAGTTTTGACTGGAGACAATTTTTCCCCCTTCCACAGTTTCCAAAACAGAGGAAAGTCTCTCCCCAAAACTACTTGGTGCATTAAAACCCCCTTCATGGTGGACAGTTCCACAGTCTGTCTTGATTTTAACCAATGCTGTGGGGTAACTTTTAGTATCCCCATGTTTACAGACTATGCCAATGCGGGGTTCTTTAGGGCTGCTCCTGCTTCACCAGACTGGCGTGCACCATAGTCACTAAACTGCCAGAATCCAGCAAGGTTTGCACGGAACCGCTCACTTTTACAACCGCCACATGACAGTCAGTTTCTAAAGTACCTGTCAGCTAGGTGTACAGGGACGGGCAGCACCACACTCTATAGCCTCACTGAGTAGAGGGCATCTGGCAGTGACACGGCCCCACTCATTACATCTCCACCACTGTAGTGAGCGCCGAGTGTCCATGGAGGAAGTCCCACGAGCCCTCCTGCCCTCCTTGACTCAGTCCCCAACCTGTCTTTCATTCCTGGCCTCACGAGGTGGAAAATTCTTGCATGTTGCCCTGGGTGAAGACATTTTCTGCCGTGAAGAGCGCTGAGATTGTAAAGATCCTTTCCAACGACAAGAATTGCATGTGTGTATGCGGCTTAAGCAAAAACAACATTCACAGCCTTATGTTCTTTAAATTAATAAACTATTATACAATATACATATCAAATTTTATATACCGTCAGAATAATGTATTTTTTTGCTCCCCAACAATGATAAAGAATTGAGCACTTTATTAAGTATTACAAAATATATACATGAACTCAAGTATTAATTTGCTGTTAAAGATGTTAAAGTTGTTACCAATAATAACTTTACCTACTCCTTTAGTTAGTCCTTTACCTTCCGCCGTGAGAAAAATTGTTATGGACTTACTCTGCTGTGTGAAATACCCATACAGATCATAAATTATACTGAAATGAATCTAAAACTGTAGCCATGCCATTAAAATTGACTATAATTTAATCTTGCATTCTAAACTCTTCTAGAATGGATTCTAGACAAACTGTACATGAATCTTTATTTTCAGCCCAAATAATAATGTGCAAAAAGTGCAACTAAGCCACCCCTTATAATATTCAACAATTAAATGAAAAAATGAAAGGGTCCGATATTGGGTAGAATACCAATGTTGTGTCTAATAGTATGGAGACAGGAACATAAATTCTTATCTGGCAGATAAGAATCCCTTTCAGGTATCCCTCTCTGTCAGCAGATAACCCACCAACACATCCTTCCAGATCCACTATTTTACAACACATGTTTTATAAATTGGGATTTTGTGTGGACCAACGATTTTTTGCCCAATCGATCGTTCGTCGTTCGATTGGAACGATAAAAATTGGAAGTGTGTACGCACCTTTACTCTGCTGTGTGAAATACCCATACAGATCATAAATTATACTGAAATGAATCTAAAACTGTAGCCATGCCAATAAAATTGACTATAATTTAATCTTGCATTCTAAACTCTTCTAGAATGGATTCTAGACAAACTGTACATGAATCTTTATTTTCAGCCCAAATAATGATGTGCAAAAAGTGCAACTAAGCCACCCCTTATAATATTCAACAATTAAATGAAAAAATTAAAGGGTCCGATATTGGGTAGAATACCAATGTTGGATTCCCCTTAAAGGTACAGCAGTAGAGGCTAGAGTACCTCTTTAGGGCCTGTGTCTAATAGTATGGAGACAAGAACATAAATTCTTATCTGGCAGATAAGAATCCCTTCCAGGTATCCCTCTCTGTCAGCAGATAACCCACCAACACATCCTTCCAGATCCACTATTTTACAACACATGTTTTATAAATTGGGATTTTGTGTGG
>NC_092866.1:28427946-28429442 GCF_032062135.1 Pyxicephalus adspersus
AAATGCAAATTCACACAAATATGGAGAAATTGTACAAACTCCACAGAAAATATGGACTTTAAATCCAGGTTCCAAATCTGCTAAGGAAATATATCTAACTACATAGTCACAATATTTCCCCTGGATTGAAAGTTATGATACTAATACATTTAGCTCAGTTAACAAAGCATACACACCAGAAGAGGAAAAGTAAAAAGTCTTCCAGCAGGAGCAGCATGTGAAAAAACTATATTACCAATAAGCGGCCTTCATTTTCTAACCTCACTGGGCTCTCACTGCTTGATGTACAAAATTAGAGAAAATTATGTAACTGGGGGTTAATGTGGACAAATTCTCCTTCCAGCATTTACTTTTTTTCAGATTTTTCACTTACATAGACAATCTTAACATACACCGTAGCTATTGTTATTTTTCTAAGCCTAATACATATTCCTGTACACCCCACATCCACCCTATGCAAAATCTTCATGAGGGAGTTTTGCAGAATGAGACCACGTAAGCAGCAACTAAATGGTAAATGTTTAATTATGCTTCAGAAAAAAATGTCATTCTGTGTTTAGATATTAGGTAACTTTAACTAAAATCCAAACACTCAGTTAACCACTTCTGATCCATGCATGCTATGTCCTCAGTTAAAGGACTGTGTCATGTTGTGCCAGAATTTTTATAAGTAAAGTTTCTGCTCCTAATTGAGTTATCAAAGAACCTCCTAAGGGTTAAAGTAGCAAAAAAGGTTGCCTAAAGTATTGTGTTTTTAAAAAGTCAAATATTCAGTAAAACAGTGGAAAAAATACAAAGTATAAACAGACAAAATACTCAAAACAGAGCCATGACTATAGTATCCAGAATAGTTACTTGGCGTAGTTCATCAGGATATAAAAAAAGCGACAGAAGAGTTTCTGAAAAGTAAAGGGAAATATATTCTAAGGAAAAGAACTAAAAGAAAACAAAAAAGAAAATAAGAAGGAGAAAAAAGATGTAAGGAGAGGGCCCAAAATGTGAGCAACAAACAAAGAGCCAAGGAAACATTTATAGATATATATCTGACAACAATAAAGATAACATTGAGAAAAAATTAAAAAAAAGGGTTAAAGCAGCGGTCACCAACCGGTGATCCGCTGACCACTGATGGTCTGCAAGAAACTTTTTGTGGTACGAGGCTCTGGCTGGTGCACCTACGAGCAGGTCAGGAGAAGGACCCCACTGGCGGTACGCATCGGCCAGAGCCGTGGACCATGTCCCCCGTACAGATCCCAGGCTCAGGGAAGTGGGCGTGTTGTGTCTCTGGACACAACCTGCCCACCCTCCTATCGCAGGCTCAGGTCTTTGATGGGAGAGTTGGCGGGGTTCTGGCATCTTGATGTCACTATGGGGGAGGTTTCTTCTCCTTTGAGTGACACCCGGCTCTCTGTGCATGCATGGTCCGGAGCCACGGGACCGAAAAGTTTGGTAACCACTGGGTTAAAGGACACCTGATTGATATTTACAATTGAAGC
>NC_092866.1:28430657-28457133 GCF_032062135.1 Pyxicephalus adspersus
ACCTCCATATAATCAAGAAGCCAAATCACTTTCTCTGTGACAACCAAAATAACCTAATGTAATGTATATATTGTAAAGTTATATTCACTTACATGCTCACCTAAAGAGCCAATACTTGAAATTAAGGGTTGTCTTTCATGAGGGTTCATGAGATACATTGAGAGGACTTTAAATATTGGATCTAATGGGCTCTGAGATTTAAATGTTCAAATTTATCAAAGGTCAAATTCCCCTATTAAACCTCTTTGCAAAATATGTTTTCAACATTTATTGTATTAAAGGGCAATGCTAAAAAATGTCTTTACTCGCGCCTTTTAATTTTTTTTTTTTTTACAAAATGCTCAATAATTTTTTTAAGACATGAGCCTTTAATATGCGATTGATTCTTGTAAAATACATAATATTTTATACAATAGTATAGTTCTCATGACATAATATAGATCATAAATGATTTGAATATTTTTTGAGGATCAAGTATTGCAAATGTAATCTAGAAAGGCATTTAAAAAAGTGCTTGTAAAAGCTTGATGTAACATATATGTTATGTGGTCAGTAGAATGTTTGATACACATATATCATTTCAATAATCTGTTATTTTTTATGTTTAACATGTTTCATAATGTTATTGCAGATTGCATTTCAGAAATGTGGTTGGATTGATATCCTAAAGGAACACTTTGTTTTATTTGAGTGTTCTCTCTGTACTGATATGTACTGTTTAATATTACTTTTCTGACCCATTTTCTTTACACAAAAACAAAAAATACATTTACATATTACCTCTCATAAAAATATGCTCTAGGGGAACAGCAAAAACATGAACAAAGCAGGATTATTCCGATCAGAACATAATGAAATAACAGGATTCCAAAGGCAAATAAATAAAGATCTTTGTTACAATGTCCTTCATATTCGTTGTACACTGAAAAGACCCAGACACTACCTGAAATTAGAAAAAAATGTACATGAAATATAAAATTACCAAGGACAATATTAGCTGACAAGCACAGCCTGGATCTGGACCTTGCCATGAGATCTTTTGTTCCTGATGAAGCCATTTGATTACACTTGTCATGCATCAAGCATTCCTCCCCACCTTTTTTGCAAACTCTATGGCAAACTATGCTATTGCCATTTCTTGCAAAACAACATGGTATTATCTTGGATTATGTTCTAATCCTGCTCTCATTAGCATTTGACTATTAACAACTACTAGAGCTGATAATTTTTGTTATCCAGGTTTAACACTGATGAATAAATATTTTTTCTTTAAAGGAAATGAAGAATAATATTTAAGGATTAGCTGTGTTTTCTAAGTAACTTTCATTGTAATCGTTTGGGGTGTGTGTTGTGAATTTGTTTGGTATCAATTATACTAAAGAAAAATAAAATACAATACAATACAAAACAACTAAAAAAAAGTTTATTAGAGAGTTTGGACACATAGGGCCTGATTTATTAAAGCTCTACAAGACTGGAGAAGATATACTTTTATCAATGAAGCTGGGTGATCCAGCAAACTTGGAATGGATTATTAGGTCATTTGCTATTTGCTAGCAAATGTTCTCAATCCTGGACCAGATCCATTCAAGGTATGCTGTGTCACCCAGCTTCACTGATGAAGTGTATCTTCTGCAGTCTTGGAGATCTTTAATAAATCAGGCCCATACACTCAACTCATCTGCCCTTAAGCAGAAAAAGAGATGAGAGCTTTACAAGCCTGACGCCTTGACTTAGCTGAGCTTGCATAATAATGAAAAGTATAGATCTAAGGAATGACAAAACGTCTAAGGGTAAGAAACATTAGCATTTTGGAAATCAATCTTATCCCTTACAGAACAGACAGCAATGATTGTCAAAAATAAGTGAAATGGTTACTAATCATTGTCCAAAATGGTTGAACTAAGTTTCTTATGTTTATAGTTACCACATACAATGCTTTAACATTTGTCATATAGAGAAAGGAGTGTTAAAATCTCAAGAAAATATTAACATCAAGAGTTACTAACATCTGAAAATCAGATCTAGTATCTAGTACTGAAGATGAAAGGAAATGTGTACGAGAAAAAGCTCAGATAAACTAAATAAAGCAAGAAAGAAACAAGAAGTATTAAAAAGAAATAAAGGCAGAAGATGGGTAATAAAAGGTTCAAGGCAGCTTTGTGAATGATATACGGAGAATTATGGAAAAAAAAAACATAAAAGACAAAATTACATGAATACAACAGTTAGTTTTTCCAATTTCACTATATAGAATGTGATTCTATATACATACCTGTTATAAACCAACCAAAGCTGATCAATCCAATACTACGTTCCAAAGCCAAGCAGAGTATCTCAAATACAGACCTGATAAATAGTAGGGCAAGAGCTACCAAGTTTATGACTCCTGTCACTATTAGAAAGTCAGGTATGTAAAACTGGATGGGGCACTGGTCTTTATGTATGGCTCCTGGAAAAAAGAAAAGACTGCTAAGGTGACTTCTATTGTGTTAAAGTATTTTTACCTATAAAAGTAGTTAAACATGACTGATTATTTCAGTTTTTCTGCTATTTCTAGTTGGTTTCAGAAGCCTACTTACTAGTCAGTAGTTTTTCAGTTCTAGCTTTCATTATTCATCATTGTGCACAATTCTGTACATGTTGAAATGACAGGATCTTTCAAATATAATCCACCAATAATGTACACACACTAGATACAATCGTTTAACGATGCAGTAAGTGACATAGTTGGTCCAGAGGAAGGCAAAAAAACCCTGGTACATTTTGCTTTAACAGGGGAAAAAATTCCTTCCTGATTCCATGACACTGCAATCTATATTAATGCTGAAACTGCTTCCTGAGGGAGCAGATTCCACATTTCCACAGACCTTACAGTGAAGAATCCCTTCCTTATCGGGAGATTAAACTTCTTTTCCTACAGACGAAATGAGTGCCCTCTTGTTCTTTGTAATGGCAACCTTCAGTGGGTTACGGTGTCAAATGCTTTAGCAAAGTCCAAGTATACTGTATTAACTGCTATTCCACTGTCTACCTGTTTACTTACTTCCTCATCAAAAGAGAGTAAATTTGCTTGACAACTTCGGGCTTTCGTAAAGCCATGCTATCACTTATAATAATATTTTCTAGCAGAAACTCCTCCATGTGGTTCTTTATAAAACTTTTTAGGACCTTTCTAGCTATGGACGTTAACCTAACCAGCCTTTAGTTACCTGGTAATGCCTTTCTTCCATTTTTGAAGATAGGAACCACACTGACCTTACGCCAACCCATTGGTACCATGCCAGTGACTAAAAAGTGTCTAACTAGAAAAAAACGAGCTCAGCTCTTTGAGGACATGTGGATGTGCTCCATCAGGTCCTGGTGCTTTGTTAAGCCTAATTTTGCCCAACTGTTTCTCAATCATATCACCCATTGGAATATATTTTCAGTGTGCTTTTGTAGAACAGACTTGAAACATTCCCATTTCTGTTCCAAGTTCTTTGAGGACAATATTGTCTGCCAGTACAAGTCACAGAGAGACGCCCTAAAAAAAAAAATTTGAAAATCTTGAAAATTTGCTATCTTAATATTAAATGTTTTTATCTTTCCTGTTTTTGGTTCCTGTTTACAGCTTACATTAAAAGAAATCATATTATGATCACTGCTACCCAGATTCTTATTTAATTGCACATTTGTTATAAGCTCTGCATTGTTAGTAAGAACTAGGTCCAGCAGAATATCATTTCTAGTTGGGGCTTCTATAAATTGGGCCATAAAATTATCTTATATTAACCCCCCTAGCGTTCTAATTCTGTCCGTATTTCCACGCAAAAAGTGTTACATTTTTTTGCATTGAAATTCATTTTAAATTGGAGGCCTATAATTGTTAGGCATAACTTCCAGAAATATGTCCAATATTTATTAAATGTATTACATTTATTAATAAACTTTAAATAAAAAAACACAAAATTCTGTAAAAAAAAATAGTTAAACATGTAGTATAATTGTACAGTAGCATGTAAATATAAATAAAGATTTCTTTGTATTAGACTCAATAAACATATTTTGTATTGAATCCAATCCAAAATTATTTCAATTTCCCGCTGCTCCTGCCGCCCGCACTGACGCATACACCACATCACCGGGAAACCCCAGAGATCGCTTCTGCACATGGATCAAAAAAAGAAGATGTGTGCAGAGGAGCTGCAGGAACCAGCAGGATGCCGGGGGATGACAACAGAACAAGGTAAGTGGGTTTATTCATGTTTTAAGCGACCCTGAGTGTGACTCTGGATTACCGCTTTTTGCATGAAAATTCCACCCTTGAGTCACACTCGGGAACACACTCGGGGGTTAAATTCACAAATTTCCTCCCTTTTGCTGTTCCTGTAGTGTCATTACTCCAGTCAATGTCAGTGTATTCGAAATCTCCCATGATTAAAACTTCCACTTTTTGCTGCTTTTTCTATCTGTGCTAGTAGTTGATTTTCTGTTTCTTCCTTAGCACTGGGGAGCCTAGAGCAGACTCCAATAATTAATTGTGTGTTATAAAAGCCCACATTCAACTCCACCCATAATGCCTCAAC
The DNA here is from genome assembly GCF_032062135.1 of Pyxicephalus adspersus. Lineage (NCBI taxonomy): Eukaryota > Metazoa > Chordata > Amphibia > Anura > Pyxicephalidae > Pyxicephalus > Pyxicephalus adspersus. Next base: position 28,435,226 of record NC_092866.1, read on the forward strand.
CTCATCGCTTGTTCCCTCAGCAATTACTTTCACATTTACTTTTGGATCACTTCTTACATACAGACTCTTGACTCTTTACAAAAAAGAGTACACCCAGGAATATTGACAGCCCAGTCATGCGAAGAACAAAGCCAGGATTCAGCAATGCCAGTAAAGTCATTATTCTCTTCACTCATTAAGGTTTCCAACTCCCCTATTTTGGTTGCTAGACTTCTAGCATTGGTGAACAGGCTCTTTAATCCATTGCTGCATTTACCAGCATTGTTTGCTAAATCGTTTTGTTTTTTAGTACAACTAGTACTGCACAATCCAATGTTCGTTTGTAACATAGGAAGCTCCTTACAATTATCCATAACCCTTCCGCCAACTATTCCCAATCCACCCTCCTCTAGTGGCTGACCTCTGACTAACCTTCTGCCCACCCCCCTCTGTCCTAGTTTAAATATCCCTCCACTATTCCCCTAAATCTTTCCCCTAGCACAGCAGACTCCCTTTCATTTAGCTACAAACTATCTATTGCATACAGGTTGTAACCCAATGAAAAGTCAGTATCACAGAACAATCCATGATCACTGAACGACCGTACAAACAATAGATAGGGAATGATCGTCGCCCAATCAGATCTGCTGGTACGGTCATTTGTTTCCAGCGGCATTCCTTGTTCGCTGTTGCCACTTGTGCATGCATTGTGCACTCTTTTCCAATGATAATTATTGCACTTGTTTACGTAGCCTTAGTAGATATATCTATATATTTTCTTATGTTTGTGTTTTAGTTTATAGCACAATTGCTCACCTTATGTTCAGGAAGTGAACATTTTCAAGGATTTTGAAGAAGCATTGCAATGTTGGGATAGCACATGGAAGGTGAGTATCAATGGACTTACTGACAAAGTATAATACCTATCTAATGATAGAGAATGTTTAGTGTCAGCATCCATTTGGCCTACTATGTACTTATTCCCATTCCCACAGCAGCGGTTTTACTCCAGATAAAAGGGACACATGCTGTACTACTTTCTATGATCTCTCACCATATGATCCTACATTTGGCTAGTATCACATGTGATGGTAAATCAGTCATCAAACATCTGTTAAATGCCTGAAAATTAAATCATTGGATTTTTTTTTTTTAAAATATGAACAAAGTTAAACAAATACCGTATTTTTCGGACTATAAGACGCACTTTTTCTTCCCCAAAACTGGGGGGGAAAAGTGGGTGCGTCTTATACACCGAATACATGTTAAATATACCGGTAATTAAAAAAAATCATACTCACCCGATCCCGCGATGCTGTGGGCTTAGCGTCTTATAGTCCGAAAAATACGGTAACACATATGTATCTTTTACCTGGCCGGTAATTGTTATCATTGTTGTTTCACATATAAATTGGAAATCAATGTAATCCTGGTATGTGTGCACATATATAGAAAATACCCAAGGCAGTTCCAGGCAAAATAAAATATTTTTTTCTTACCCATGACAATCTCAGCTATGCTTAAACCAGTCAAGATTATAAATGAAAATATTTGAACGCCTAGAAAATAAAAAAGTTGCCAGTAAATAGAAGAAGACAAATGAATTAAACATAAGAAAAAAAAAGATAAAATTAGACCAAATTTTAGGGCTGAATATAGTGGGGGGGGAGGGTTGAAAACTTTATGAATTGATATTGCTGCAGTATTCCTCAATTTCTGTTCCCATGATACCTAGTCACACTTTAATATACAGAATATAAGCAGGATAGGAAGTGAGTAGAAATCTGTTTCACAGACCCCAGTAAAATCTTAGAAGTTACTACTCTACTCCACAGTTTATATGGCTGGGTGTGTTTGTTGGAGAGATTTCCCCTCACTTCCTATACCTGTGACAAAGATCCAGACAAGAAAAAAGCCTGACCAATAATCTAATGCTTTCTTTATCTAAAATCAAAAGAAAGTAAATTGCTTTAATAGTTTTGTTTCCATTTGGGAGGAATTCTCTTGTTAATAACAACATGTCGGTTCAGAAATTCCTATGTAAATAGCAAAGAAAGTGATAGCAGTGATACCAGAGTGACTGGTAAGAATGATCAGATAGGTGGATCTTGACTCCACAAAGAATGACCCACATAGATTTGACTAAAAATGTAAAGCTCAGTGGTTCTCCCTTGACCCACTCCACCATCTACTGAGATTGCCCTTTACGGGCCTCCCCAAACCCACATCTAAGCTTATCACACATATTTTGGTAGTAGCCCGTACATTTATCCCAGCCAAATGGAAATCCACACAGCCCCCCTCTTTGGAGGACTTACATGCTCGTGTTCAGGAGGTCTGTTTGATGGAATATCTTACTGCTCTCCTCAGAAATCTTTTATGTTGCTAAGTTTGAACAGGTTTTGGAATCTTGGGATGCCTATTATGCCCATTTACAGGTTTAAAGTGCTGATTTGACTATGTGAGCTTCTTCATAATGATAAATCTGGTAGCCCCCCCTCCTCGTTATTGTCCTGTTTACACCCTACCTGTTTATTTTTATGTTTTGTTATTGTTTTGTGTATACCGGAAATTCATCTTTTATTTTCTCACCATATGGGATTATAATGTTTGGTTTACATTTAGCTGATATTTTTTAAATATGTTATTCATATGATCCTATTTGATGTACTGTTAATTATCCAGTATACTGTACACTATGTTTATGTTTTTTTCTGGTACTGTTTATAAAAGTTCTTAATAAAAATTCTGTTTTAAAAAAAAATTAAAGCTCAAATTCAAGCAAAGTATTTAATACAATGTTGAAATAAATTCATTTTATATACCTCATTGAGTCTTTGTGATTGTTATTGCTATTCTCATGTTCTCCCACCTTGTAAATAAATCTTTAGCTGACAGCATTGTACAAATAAATAAAGCCCTAATTGGATGGGAGTTCTACGGAATTCTCTAGTTCTAAGGATTCCAAATCTCACAAGGGCATGAACCTGCATTGCAGATTGTCACCAGATTTTGGGTACACAGAATTTTCATGGACTGTACTGGAAGTAACGAGGTTAAGTATATGTCCTAATATTTTTTCACTTGAAAAAAAAAAGGTGAAAGGTTACAAAAAAAAACCAAAAACATGTTGATAACTACATTAATCTATAAAGATACCTAGATTAGATGAGGGTGAGTCCATTTTGTATATTCCTGTAAACAAAGAATTATCATCATTACCATCAACATTTATATATTATTTTTGTTTACAAATTGATAATTACAGTAATGAAATACAAGTAGGCAGAACATTTTTTACAATACAGTATTTACAGCATGTTATTTCTGTAAATTACCTGTAAAAACACATATTTATTATTTATGATATGGCATATACCACAGAGCAACACCCAAATCTGGATACCATGAGCTATTGTTACATGAATATTTGTACTTTTCTTCTATTTTTATTCATGGGATCTTTCACTCATGATACTAAAAATCACTGAAAATGTGAGCAACAAATTACAGTTCCGATTCAATAATGAGGGTAGATGCTAGACTTCAAAGTCACTGAGTTGGAGGATTGTGCTCATTTTTTACATTGTATTTATACATATAAATTGTTTACATCATTTTCTGAATACAAATTGTTCATGACTTAACAGGTAAAAAGCAGGCAATCAGTTGCATATGATTTTATAATGAAAAAACAAAATGTGGCGCTAGCCTTATTGGAGCAATGTTGAAGAAAGTAAACAAAACCAACAAGTTAAGTGAATTATCCTTTGCAGAATGATAATTCAAGTGAACAGTTTAAATAATTTCATTGTTATATACGGTCAGAAAAATGTCCTTCTTTGCTCTGAAAAAGTTTATCAATGAAAAAGAATTAAGCACTTAAATAAATATTACAGATTATATATATATAAACTCAAGCATTCATTTATTATGTAAGATGTTACCTTTATTAATTTTTCCTAGTCCTTTAGCGAGTTCTTCCGCTGTGTCCACAATCCAAATGAAACCTAATACAAATTAAAATTGTTATTTTCATGGTAATTTAAAAACGAGAGGGGAGCAAAATAGGGTACTGACCGGTCCGGTAATAGTTTATTTCCTGTGTGACATACCCATGCAGGTCATAACTTATACTGAAATGAAACTAAAACTGTAGTGGGGTATTGTGAAATACTGTACAGTATGTGTGGTCAGGGGAGTCTTACACAATTTTATTTTATTTTTACTTTTTTGTGTTGACATATTACATAGCCCTTTAGAAAGAATATAGAACAATACATATTATTCCTTGCCCAAAAAAGTGACTAGACAAACTGTATGTTGACCTTTAATTTCAGTCCATGTGATAATTGATAATGTTAGCAGTCATGGCCATAATTTTCGCCCTAGGTCTATACTAAAGTCAGTGTAGTTCTGCTCAAGTCGGGTTCTCATGTCAGGTTCTGCTCAAATCAGTTTGTATTAAAATAATTTCAGTATATATTGCGAGGTCCAAAAATATCATCTGTTTTTTTCCCCCTCTCTATTAAATTTTTAGAGCTGTAGGACCATTTGCCAAATGTTTAAATAGTGTGTTTAAACTCAAAATACAAAAAAAACAACTGAATACATGGTTTAAGGTACGAGTTTTTATATTTGCTTTTTAATGTACATTTAGTAAGTCAACGTAAGGTACTTATACAGTGAGAAATCACAAATAAAATTGTTTTTTATTACTAAAAATAATGATCAGCCTGTGTATGGACCAAACAAGCCCCGACATATGCTATACACTGGAATTCCAAATAGTAGGTATAGAAGGTGTGGGACCATAAGGGGCATATTGGTACCTTATGTCATTATTACATGACTGCTTTTAATGTTTCACACAAGTTCTGGGCATACAGCAAATAAATAAACAGGGTTTTGAACTCCCGACCATACTATCACAAAAAATGGAAAATAAATGTTTTGTTTAGTTATACTTTACCTCTTTATTTGCCTATGGATAACAGTATTGTTCAAGGAATGTGTTAAAACTTATTTAGATTAGGTGGGTAACTGGTTTATAGACATACACAGCATGTTTCACTTCCTTTTAGTATTGTGAAACAATGAGTCATTAATTGCAAAAGTGCTTTGCATAATATTACAACAGCCAAGGTAAACAAAGTCAACAGGCCAACTTTAAACATAAATAGCAAAGCCCCTATACATGTTAGAACAACCAAATTTGCCAGGTAAGTGTAAAAGAACAGTGGCAAGAAGGAAAAATACAAAAGTTCCAAAAGACTTTGTGGTTTTCCAGAAAGTGGCTGGCAAAGTGACAGCAGGCAAATAGGATTTTGGTTCGTGATGGACTGCGTCTAAAATGCAGCACAAACATTAGGACATTGAGAAAGGGTAAACTCAACCCACTAGCAACAGTCTCTGCCATCAAAACAGCAGGAAAACGGGTTGCTATTTATTGTACGCACTCCTATTGAATTTATATAGCTGCATAATATCTTAATAAAAATTGTTAGCTGGTATCATGACTTGGATGACATGTGTTAGGAATGACACCCATAAAGTTGTGGACAAGTAGTGCGGTGACATTAGGCAAGGATGGAGGACCAGAGACGGAGCGCGGGTCAACGAGAGCAGTAGCAATGTGTGGCCTCTGGTCAGCTATCACCAGGGACACAGCATTGGTAAGTGTCATGGAGAGCTGGGTGTAGTGCATTGTCAATGCCACCCAGAAGTGTACAATTTTAGTGAATGGAGTAATGACAGGCGGCAGCAGCAGAAGGAGAAGGCGGTGGGCCCTGAGACGGAGCATGGATTGCATTGGTAACTGGCATCTAGAGCTGGGTGTAGTGCATCATCAATGTCACCCAGAAGTGTCTAATACAATTTAGGTGAATAGAGTACTGACAGGTGGCAGCAAGAGCAGGACGAGGAGGCGGTGGGCCCTGAGGAGTGGGGCAGCATTGGTAACTGGCATCTAGAGCTGGGTGTAGTTCATCGTCAGAAATTTACCTGTACCAAACGGTCTTCTTTGGTAAATAGGAACAGGTAACAAACACTAAAATATCTGTATTTATTTTACAGTAGCACAGAAATTTCACTGTACCAAATAGTCTTCTTTGGTAAATAGCAAGAGGTATCAAAGACTGAAATATCTGTGTTTTTTATATAGTAGGACACATTTTTTTTAACAGTCTTCTTTGGTAAATAGCAATAGCAAGGTACCAAACAATTAAATATCTGTATTTTTTGAGAGAAATACAGAAAGTTTTCTGGCTCTGTGGATATATAGCAAGTGCTATCACAGTTAAATATCTTTTTTTTTTTCTGAGAGAAATACAGAAATGTGTATGGCTTTTTGCAAGAGGTATCAGACTGAAATATGTGGTTTTTGTACAGTAGGACAGAAATCTTTCTGCCTGTTTTGAAAAATAGCAAGAGGTAGCAACTATAACCGCACAATCTGTATATTTCAAGATATATAGAAGGGTCCTAACCTGCCCTGTCACAATGCACAATGGCTTTTGTGATACATATGTGATAGATTAGAAGAGGTATCCGACTGAAATATCTATTTTTGTAGAGTAGCACAGAAATGTTTTTTTGGATAAATAGCAAGAGGTAGCAAGTAAAACCACACAATCTGCCTATTTCTAGAAATATATAAGGCTCCTAACCTGTCCCTGTCACAGTGAACTTTTCTCCCTTCTTCTCTCCCTCACACAGAACACAAGATGGGGTGACTAACTCCCTCCTTCCCTGTATATATACCTATTCTGGGATCTCTGCTGATTGGTGATGCTGGGCCTTGCTGTGCATCCTGGGAGCAAAATTTGCTGCCAGCTGCACCATTCCTGCCGGAAAGAGTGGGCGTTCCTGCCCCCTGCATTTCCCCTTGTTTGTTCGGCGAGAACGTGACTTCATGGCGAATCACAAGGCCTTTCTCGGCTAAATGTTCAGTAAGGGAGAACGGCCTGATTCACCTTGAGATCGAACTTAATCTCGCTCGCTCATCACTACATGTAGGTTCACTGTGGTTAGCCGCACATCATTACTTTGGACCAAACAATGGATCATGTCTATGCAATGGGGGTGATTTATTAAAGAATATATGCTGTTAACTTAAGAAAGTGATTTATTACCTTGCAAGGGATAATTCATTTATCTTAGTGAATGTGGGGATCAGGAAGTTTAAAACAACGGGATTTTTCCTTGCATGTAATTTGATGAAGTCAGCTTTATCTTATTTACTAAGCTACAAGAAATATCCTACAATAAATAGAACAGCTTATATGTGTCAGCATGGCCAATTCCAGTATCCTACTAATGATACAAAATCACAACAGGCAGCATGGTTGGCTCGATGGTTTGCACTCTCGCCTTAGCAGCACTAGGTCACAGGTTTGAATTCCTCTCATTTTGTTTACCTGTACCCCCCAGTTCCAAAGAGATTGGGGTTCAGAAGCAACCAACAATGTGTAACGGGCAGCGTGTCTTGATGGGCAGAGTTTTTTATGTTTTGATGATGTGGTAGTGATGCAATTATAGGGGGTGTTAGCAGGGGTGTAGTTGCAAAAAAAGAAGAGGGGGCACCGTACATGGCCGCCCCACTACACCCCTGCCTGTGTCACCCAAAGGGGAAGACACCTCCCCCAGAGCGATGTCATGATACCAGACCCCGCCCACTCTCCCGTCACAGGTCTGAGCCTGTGATGGGGGAGTGGGCGGGTTGTATCCAAAGACACACCCCACCCACTCACCAGGGCTTGTGATCAAAACGGGGGACATAGTCCACAGCTCTGGCAGGAGTCAGAACCGCGAGCCACCAAAGACTTCGTAGAAAAAAGAGTGGGCACGTATGCTCACCACCGAAAAAAGTGAGTGCACAGCGTTCCCATCCGTGCCTGCCCCACTGCACCCCTGGGTGTTAGCCACAGATGTCCTCCACTTGCAGCTACATTTTTGGTTTCATACATCTACCCATTCCAGAGAAAATGGGGTTCTAAGTGGAGAAGGGGACAGGGTAGTGTAGCATGACAGTTCTAGTTTTGTGACAGTTAGCTATAAAATTTAGGAGGCGCACCTCTTTGCTATGTAAGTGGCCCTGGGGTCCATAATTTGTATATTTAATTTTCAGGCTCCAAGACACACTTACTTTTAGAACAGCAACCTCCATTTCCAGTTTTCACATAGTTTGACATTTTTGAAATTTGTTAAAGGTGGGGATATGAAATCTGAGCTAGCTATGAGGGTCTCCTGTGTACCCTGAAAATTTCAAGTTGTTATGACATACTGTTTAGGAGATATGGAGGTTTGTACTGGCAGAGATGTAAGGCTGCAGAACATGACATGCAGCATTCATACACACACAGCTATCAAACTTTGCTGCTGCTGTCATTGTACATGCCCCAAATTTTACCATTTACTCTCCCGGGTGGATTTTTTTAATTTACAGGCAGCTTTATTTGATAGAAAACCAGCAAGGACACTATCTGCAAAGAGTTTATCTGTTCCCCCTGTTTCTGTGTGGGTTTCCACTTACATCCTAAAAGAAACATGTAGTTAGGTTAATCCGCTTCACTCAAAATTTGTCCTTAGACTATGTTATTAATATTTAACTATGGTAGGGACAGCTAATGACATGACTATGGACTTTGTAAAGCTCTGCATAATATGGCTCTATATAAATAACGGCTAATAATAACAGTAGTCCCCCAATAACAGGAAATTCCTGAATAGGGACCTTCATTATCCACTAGGTACTAAATATTAAAAGCTGTAGATTTACAAAGATTGAAAACAACGTTTGAAATAAATTAAAGTATTATTTTTTTGTTTGTTTATTTGGAAATCCCAATCCTCAAAATATTTAGTGTTCTAAAAAGTGTAAAATAAAAAAATAAAAAAGATTTGGGGCTGCAAAATTTACTCCTACATATTCTTTCTCCTAAAAGATGTCCTCATTTTACCAATGTCATTCAATCTGGAGGACCTGAGGCATCGTGTGACTGCAGGGTGTAATGAAACTGGCATAACCAACAACGATTACACATACAATGATACAAAGTGACTTTGGCAGCACTGTTTCTGCATTTTTAGAAAACCCCTGGCATCTAAAACAAAAGACCCTGTTGGCATGGGACTGGTATGAAGACATCTGCAAAAGATAAATGCTAAAAAAACATAACACAAAACCCAATAGGGGGGCATTAAACCTACTTGTCTCCCCAATTCCACACCCCTGCTATGTTTATGCATTCTGTTTTTCTTATGGTCATCTGGTCTATCCCATATCATGGATCCTACCTGTCCCTTTCTACCGTGTTTCCCCGATGATAAGGCATCCCCATCAAATAAGCCACCCCCTGAATTTTGCTCAACAAATTAAAAAAAAAAAGCACCCCCCGCAAAAAGACACCCACCGATACCTGCCAATGTGTGCCTCTGTGTGACTCCTCGATGCTGGCTGCAGTGCAGAGTGAAACTGAAAGTAACTTCAAAGGACAAGCAAGCTGCTGATCCCTGCCCTAACAGAGTCTGTTAGATTTTCAACAATAAATGTGTACTGTAGCCTTCTTCATGGAAAAATAAGACATCCCCCTGAAAATAAGACCTAGGGCATATTTTGGCATTTCAAAAAATATAAGACAGTGCCTTATCATAGGGGAAACAGGGTAGCAGTGGTATTCTTATTGATACTCCAGAACTACGGAGAGCTCATGGAATGATTTGTGAGCCCCAGGGGAAAAGTTCATGACAGCCTAGTATTAGAGGAGGGGGTTAAATATGGCTGCTGTTGTTCAACCAAGGACACAAGAGTATATTTAGTGAAGGGGAAATACTGTTAAGGGCAGCTTTAGAATAAGGGTGAATCTTGTAAAAACTGACTTTTTTTTCATTTGTATTTTCAAAGACTATTTTTTGGCTAGCGTTTTGCTTTACAGTGATAAAAAAAAGTATGAGTTTTTTTTTTTAGATGTATTGTTCATTGGTGTCTTTTTATAAAGCAGTGAATGAGAACATTTAAAGATGAATAATCAATTACTTCCACTGAAACACATGGACCTAGGAGATTTTCTACCAGGAAATGTTTCAGCCAATGTCATATTCACTTGCTTTATAAACATACCCCATTGAGATTGTGATGTGACTATAGACTTTATACAGCAACTGTGTAATATGTTGGTGCTTTATAAATACTGTATAATAATAATAATAAAAGTTTTAAAAAATTTAATTTCACTGTCATCTCAATTTCGACCACTAGAGTGCGTTATCACAGCCTGGAACGCAACAGTCACAAAAATCGTCAGGATTTGTTTATACAACGGAAATGAGGATGAGCACGAGAAAGTGGTAACTGCGGGTCCAGCTTTACATAAAGATAATGATTTTATAAGCGGGTGTAGAGTATCCAACCGGTGAAAGCGCTGCAATAACAGCCGCCACCATATTGGAAGGCATTACTAGTGGATATTGGCGCGCAGAGACGGAAGTGGTTGGGACACTGACGTCATAGAAGTGCGACTGCTGAGGGAACGTCTTAGGCACGGTGAGTTTGCTAGGTAACATTACCTTCGGATTATATTTGTATGTCTTGTGTTTTCCTTCGTTTTTTCTACAAGTGTCTTTATAAGATCCGAGTGTCACAAGCTTGGAAAGATTCAGAGGTTCGTTAGAAAATAAACAGATGTCAGAATAAAAGACATCGTCGTTTGCCTCCAGTTCACCATTGTGGAAACAATAACTTTCATTGCAGATTTTCAGCCTTCTATGATTTTCTAAAGCTGAATAATATCATATGGTCTCCTATCTCACAGCTGTATCAGATTAGAGGGGTTTCTAGGGCAAAGCTTTATTCGTAGCTGAGTGGTAAATATACTGATTATGCTAGTCCTGTACTAACGCACACATTTCAGTATTATTAGATTATGAAGTAAATGTTTTAATGGAAATACTGAGCTCATAGCTTCGGCTTAGTGTAGACAAAGTTGTAGGCCAAACTTGAAGTTTATTAAAACAATTGGGAAAGTTTTGCCTTCTCATTAGATATACAACTTTTTCATATGGCAACATAGAGGTTTTGCTTAACATTCAATCTGGAACAAGCCTATAATAGAGAAATAGCACCGCTACTACAATTCCCTGCGTCAATAAAACAGTCCAATGCAGGGCCACGCATAGGGAGAGAGGGAGCTGGTCTATAGACGCGAGTGATGCGGGAATTGTAGTAGCGGCAAACCAGCTGCAATTCATATTTAGGGGCAAAAAAAAGACTCCTTGGGGGCCAAAAAAAAAAGGATGTTGCGCCCAGAAACAGCCCCTGAGCCAGAGTTTGAGACCCCTGATGTAGACCAACGTCAGGCCCTGCCTTACCAGATAATGATGTATGGGTGTGCTGTGTAAATTGCAGGGTGGACAGAATTTAAACAAAAAGCTTTGATACTTCCCCTCCATTCCTGTTCCATAGTACAAAAACCTTCACCCACTTTTAGCCCTGGTGATAATGTTTACTTACTATAAAAATAAAGGGTAAACATGACAGGATTGATAACCATTACCCATTACCATTTTATTTAATATTTAAAATAAGAAAAAACAGATAGATATAATAGTACATGTACTAGTATTTCTACGAATGACTGTTTTATTTAGATTTATATATTGCACTTAAAATTGCTAACTTTACATCAACGCTGATATTCAAGTGTATGACTTGGTTTGTCTAATACACAGTAAAATTCATTATTGTTTGGCACTAAAGCCCCTCTCTGTATGTCTGTTTTTTTTTTTTTATTCTTATGAACAAATCTTGGGATGGCAAAAAGCATAAATACTTGGTGTACAATACTTGGAGTTCTATCACTTATGTATTAATAAAAATAGTTATGACTTAGGAGTGCTTTCTTATATCAAAATAGAATGAAAGATTTGTAATTATGGTTGGTGAAAATCATTATCTTCTTTATAGAACAAGTGATTTAGCAGCACAGATACTAATATAGTAGGTTAGGTTGAAAAAAGGCATAAGTCCATCAAGTTCAACCACTAGGGAAATAAACATATCCCAGATATAAAACCCTATAAGACATAGTTGGTCTAGAGGAAGGCAAAAAAAACCCCGGTACAATTTGCTTCAACAGGGGAAAAAAAATTATTTTCTGATTCTGTGAGACAGTCGGATGTTCCCTGGATCAGCAGTCACTGTTATCTTTACTTTAAAGCTTTATTACCCAGTTATATTCCGTGCTTCTAGAAATACATAAAGCTTTTTTCCTAAAGCAATCTATAGTAGTTGCTAAAACTTGTTCCTGAGCGAGGTGATTTCACATTTTTACAGACCTTAAAGTGAAGAATCCCTTCCTTATCCGGAGCTTAAACTTCTCTTCCTCCGGACGCAAAGAGTGCTCTCTTGTTCTTTGTAATGATCTCAAAGTGAATAGTTAGGAAGAAAGTTCTCTATATGGACCGTTTATATATTTATACAGGGTGATGATATCTTTCTTAAACGTCTCTTCTCAAGGGAGAATAGATTCAGTTCAGCTAATCTCTCCTCGTAGCTGGGATCCTCCATTCCTTTTATCAGTTTAGTTGCCCTTAGATGAAAAGAGTTTTTTTTTTCCCTTAAACAAAAATATTGGTGAATCCCTATTCACCAAGTGCTGTGCCATAGATAGGACAGAACAGAGGGTCCCATGTTTATCCATACCTGGAAGTAATAGGTATTTTACTTTTAATGTGGAAGGTGACCATGAGGTGCAGTTTAGTCAGCCTTATACTGTTAAAGGAAACTGTAATTTGCTTAAATCCCAAATAGGAAATTTCCTAAAGAGGAAGTAATCTTTATAAACAAAAATTAAGGGCGGGCAGCTCTTTAAAGAAAACAAAAAAGCCTACTTACAGGGGTTCAGTCTTCTGTTGAATATACACTGCTAAGGTGCCATGTCAAGACACTGGTGATTGAACAAGAATAAGTAAGTTTTTTTCTTTAAATCAAAGGGGGAAGTATTGATACTTCTGAATATAGAGGAGCACATGGATAATACACTTGATACCATTAGATCAATTAGTGTTTACCTTTGCTTTTGCATGGGCAGAGTACAGGTTTACTTTAAACCTGACTGCCCTGACTAAACTTGGTTTTTACCTAGAAATGCAAGCCATTCAGACATGGAGAAATTAGGTAATGTAGGACACAATTTTGAAACTCGTGGTGCTTTCATTCTAAGGGTTTTTTAATAACTAAGAAATTTGGACTGGGTAACTCCCCTATAGATACATTAGTCTTGAATGCTTGTGATTACCATTTTCTTGAAGGTATCTAGGCAGACTAGATTATTTTTGTTGCTCATGTAATTTATAAGCTTACATTGGAAATTACTCCTTAATTTTGTATTTTTATTCTTTTTATTTTTGTTTTTTAATAGCGTGAGCAATGGGTTCCTCAAAGAAGCATAAAGAGAAAGAAAAGGAACGAGATCGAGATGGCTCCTTCGCTGGAGGTATTGGCGAAGATCGTCATAGGGAGCACAAGAAGCACAAACATAAGGAACGTGAGCGAGAAAGACGGAAGAGATCCCGGGAGAGAGACAGACCTAGAGATAGGGATGGAAGGTCCCGGTCCTCAAAGGATACAGAATCTCGAAAAATAAAAAAGGAAAAGATGGACCCTACTTATGAGCAGAGTGAGTGAAACTGATAATGATGATATTTTTTTGCAGATGGATTTCTTCAATATTAACTGTAATTTTGTGTATTTAAATAAGTATTTTACCTTCTGAGTTGAACTATCTAGGTTGGATGATAAGGAAGGATGCTAATGAATTTCTTGTAGTCAGAAGAAGCCATATACCCTGATGGTAAAAAAAATTCGTTCAAAGTAAAAAAAATAAGAGAAACCAGGGTATTTGTTTGTTGTGGCAATGTATTATTTGTAATATACAACACACTTCCCTGATTTAGGGAATGAAAATAACAAAAGGTACAAGTATTTTTCAGGCAACACACTATTCACAATAAGGTCCACCCCGCTGTGGCTGAAGGCACGGGGGTAACTTATGACCTATTAACTAGACAGATTATCACTGGCAATGTAAGAAAAAAGTACACATTGTGGCCAGACTTTTTAGCATGATGTTGAATTGCAAGCTGCATATGAACATATTGGATGGGTAAGTACATGATATAAAAAAAGTATATCGATTACAACATAAACATATTCTGTAAAATATTTTGTCAAATGATGTTTAGGATACATAACATTATGATAGTTTAGGTATGATAAGATAGAAAAAAATTCCATCACATGATTTAAGACAGGTATATAATATCCACATAAATTAGTCATCTCATATGGCAATCTTGAATCTTAATAATATCTACACTTGAACACCTCAAGTTTGATGGTAATGTACTATTTGTTATAATAGGGTGTGATTCGATGTGTTATGGTTTATTCTATGAAGGTTAAATTGATGTTTGTATGATCTATCCAACATGATTACATTTTGATATGATTAATAAGAAGAAGCGTACTTACATGAGGTAATCAATAGGTCAAGGAAAAAAAGCAGACTAAGGTTCAGTGAGGTATACGTCAAGGAGTAAGAGGTGTGTCTAAGATTGAGAACAAGTAATGTGTTTATATATTATGTATAACAGGAGTATTATGAGAGGGTATCATGATTAGTGGGCCTCATTACTGATATCATATTAGTAAGGGTTCTTATGCTTCCATAAAGGTTAGTTGTAGTTTGACAAAATAAAGTGAGAGCAATTGTGAATATGTCTGAGTTGAACCAAACAACTTTGTTTACATATCATGGTAAATACAAATGTTTATGTTTATTTAATTATGAATGTCAAATAATGAATTCTGCTAACTTTAGATAAATGCAACAGCAAAAGTTGTAAGCAGTCAATTAATTGTCAGTTAATTTTGAAGCTAACAACCCATTTTTGATAAATAAGGTTTCCATATACTGGCACCATGCCATTGATAAAGCATTGAATGTATTCAATCTGTATATATGAGGGTGGTGTGACATTTGCAATTGCCCCAGGTATGTGATCATTGAATATCTGCACAAGTTAGACAATTTGCTGGATGTATTACTTCCTAATGTAATTACTTTAGGGACACGTCTATTAACTCGGTTCCTCACTAGGCTGAGAAAAGTAATAGCCAGTGCAGTTTCATTTTCAGCACACAAAATAAGCAGGCTTGCTTCTGTTAAAAGTGACGTGGGCAGCTATAAACTTTTCCGGTTTCCAGGCTGTCCTGTTCCTCCTTCAAGCCCAGGACAACAATAAATGGTGCCAGAGTGACCGACATGGTATGTAGGATTGTTGATTTCCCTATTTACTCTAAAAGAATCAGTTTCATCCTGCCTAGTGTGTCAGGGCAACAGCTGAATAGGCCCAGTCTGCTTGATTGGCTGCAAGAGAGGGCAGGTGAGACATTCCGAGTCTAAAAGACCACTGATAATCTCTAGCACAGTTCACAGACCTAGTATTATACCAAAGGTGATTTTCAGCCTTGTTAAAAAAGAAAGTTTACAAGTTAAAACATAATTACAACACATTCAAATGAACAAAAAGGTAGACAAAACCTTTGTACTTGCTGTAAAATTTCACACTGAAAGCACCAGAAGATATCCTACTTCTGTAGATGTCAGCATTACCCACTTGTATATGGTTGATGTTCAGTCAACAGCTGTATTTTCTAATGAAATATCTGTGACACAAATCTGTATTTTGATATTTATGCAAACTTATGTGTTCTTTTCGGACATCTGTAGATATTTGTATGTATGTGTATACGTGCTGATTTAATATCTCCATGTACCAATTTTTTCAGGTGTGGGTCCAAAATCTGCTGGTGGGGATTCATCATTAAGTATTGAGGAGACAAAGTGAGTATAAGGGAAATCTATGCAGAGATTTTTTGCCACTGGTAATCTCTTTTTGAGAATGCTAGTTGTCATATTGTTAAGCTGACCTAATGTCCTCAGTGCACCCCGGGTTACAAACCCTGTGCTATTATGAAGATTTGGATTACTAACTTGCATGTTGCCTCACTACTGAGTTAGTAACTCAGAACAAGCATGCTATTTCCAGGAGGATGTGTTTGTAGCCTGGCAATGTATTCTTTTTTCTTTTTTGCAGTTCAGTTTTTTGGGAAAGGCTTCTACCTGGCTTTTGCCTTATTAGTGACCAAAATAGGTTTCACAGGCAAATTAAAAGGGGCGTGTAAAGAGAAACATTGCCGAGGATGTCATTGATCATTTACGCAAGATTAGTTGTAAAAAAATTAAGGAAAGATTAGTAACTAGTAAAGGTTCTGCTAATGCAGGCGTAATGAGCCATAAAATGAGGTTATTTGGTAGAAGCAGTAGATTTTTTTTACTTTATTTTATTAAATTGGGTACTTTGATATAAAAAAAAACTGTTGCAACTTGTTTCTTGACTCTAGTGATTTTTTGTAAAGTAATTCTACTATTACCCTTCTCGTGTGCTGACAGTATACTTTTAGGGCTCTATTTAAAAACGGAATCAGACAGTCCCTTGTGGGAATCTTCCAGGTCCATGTGTTTCAAAGGCAGTAATAGATTCCCACCAGGGAACGTTTGAGGGTATGTCAGATTCCCTGTTTTATAAAAAGAGCCCTAAAAATATAGTGTCAGCACATGAGAAGGGTAATAGTGGACTAATATTGAACTTTCCCCCTCCTGATCTTAGAATTACTAGTGACGAGAAGAGTGGAATGACTTATCAGTATGCCGCTGTCCCAGTTAGCATGGAGGTCTTCTTGACTGAACTTTACTGTTGCTGCATACCTGTTGAGTACCTGGCTGTACTGATTGCCTTGATCTCAAAGCTTTATATAATAATGAATGCTTTGGTAGTAAAAACAGCTTTGTCGTTGGTTCATTGGCTGGATCTAGATTTAGGGATTCACTGTTCTAATTCATCAAGGTTTCTTCTTTTTCCTTCTTTAGTAAACTTCGTGCTAAACTTGGTTTAAAACCCCTGGAATTGAATACTGCTAAAAACGGTATGTATTTCTGGTTATTTGGTTATTAAATGTCTGGGGTTGTATCTGACAGACAAAGTTTTTATTTTTTTTAATATGTCTGTTTACAGAAAGTGGCACCAAAGAAGACCCAGTTGCAGCTGCTGTTATTAACCCACTAATTCTGAAACAACAGCAGGAGCTCCGAGAGAAATTAGCAGCTGCTAAAGAGAAGAGGATGATAAACCAGAAATTAGGGTACGTTCCTAATCTTTGATGTGGTAGGGTATTTTGAGGGATTCTAAAACTATTCTTAAACCTTCTTTCAGCTAATATGCTGCCAGACAGGACACAATGGTGTAGAACAAATGAAAAGTTTGTAGTACTGAATTTTGCAATGTCCTGAAGAATACTGTCTACTCTTCTCTCACTTCCATCTACAGTAAAATAAAATCTTTGGGGGAGGATGAACTATGGTTAGATGATACAGCTGCTTGGATTGAGAGAAGCCGAAAGCTTCAAGCAGAAAAAGAGAAAGCAGAAAAAAGGGTGAGTGTTCATAAAGAGAGCAAATGCATAACTGACCTGAGGATTAAGTAGAGCATTATTAAGTGGTAGTGTCCGTTGTTTTAACAGGCAAAACTCCTGGCAGAAATGGATGAAGAGTTTGGAGTTTCTAATCTTGTGGAAGAGGAGTTTGGACAAAAGAAGGTTAGTGATTTGTTTGCTTATCCTAAAACCAGGCTGTCTTTATATTCCTGTGTAGTTTTTGTAGTGTACTTTTTCAGGGTTCAAATTAGTTTCTTTTAGGGAAACTAAAGGAGTGGCAGGTCAGAGATTTTCTAGCATAGCAAAAAAGTCTAGGACAGTGGAGATGGGGATATATATATATATATATATATATATATATATATATATATATTTTTTTTTTTTTTTTTTTTTTTTTTTTTTTTTTGACACCCATGAAAAAATCTTTTTATTCCTAATTGTTTTTGTCCACCTTAAAATGATTTATGTGAACTTGTATTCATAGTTAGTAGCTGTCATTATTACCCAGAGTTTAGAGTTTGCAAGGCTAGCAGACCATATGGTTTTGCACCAGATCCTGCCCTTTGTCTTTTCTACAAACTTAAGGTTCAATATGAATGCAGTAATTTATTTTCTGTTTACAGAACTATACCTCTACAGATTTGCGGGGACTGACTGTGGAGCATAGTGTGGAATCTTTCACTGAGGGACAGACTGTTGTTTTAACACTTAAGGACAAAGGTGGGGAATCTTGCCAGTGTATATACTACTGTGTAGAGTAAGAATTATTGGTAATGCCACACAAGTTCTTATATAATGTTTTTTTTTCCTGCAGGTGTCCTTGATGAAGATGATTCTGATGTCTTAGTTAATGTGAATATGGTAGATCGAGAGAAAGCAGACAAGAATGTTGAGCTGAAGAAAAAAAGACCCGATTACAAACCTTATGAAGAAGAAGAGAGTGTAGATGACATGGTTATGGTAAGTATACATTCCTTATAACTGGACTTTTTCACACATTTGATGGAAGATGCATGAATTTTTTTTCTTTGTCCTCAGTTTCGTCACAAATCTGTACTTTCCAAATATGATGAAGAGATAGATGGGGAAAAGAAAAAAAACTTTAGATTAGAATCTGAAGGAGCAGTGGATGGTTCATGGGAAAAAGAACTGCAATCTATTCGTGAAACTTTGCACAATCAAGCGCAGACCCTAGAAGTGCCAGGATTGAAGCTTGCATCTGAATATTATACACCAGAAGAAATGGTAAGTCTGTAGAATTAAAAGTCTTCTGTATGCAAATTTTAGGACACACAGAAGTAAAATATAATTTTTCCTATACTATTCTAAAGGTTTCCTTCAAGAAAACTAAGCGGCGAGTAAAAAAGATTCGGAAGAAGGAGAAGAGTGTTCCAGCTGAAGACCTCATACTCATGAAACCTGATACACGTGAGAGTGACTATGGTTCTAGGTGAGCAGATGTAAATGAACAAGAAAACCATTACAGTATAACTTTCTTTTAGACTGTTTTGTATTTTATTTACATTTACCAATGTTTGGATCATTATCGTGGCCCTGTGCCCTAGTATAACTCAGTGTAAAGTGGTGTTTGTATGTATTTGTTATTCTGGACCAATATATGTGAGCAATGAATTCCTCCTTGCATTAAATACAAATAAACCCTATATGTCATTGAAATTAGGTTTATCCTCTACAATAAATAATGAAAAAGACCTGGACTTCAAACTAATAAAATTCTTAGACTGGATGTAGACCGCAAGGAAAGCAGTAAATAGACCACATGTGTCCAACCAAAATTTCTATTTAACATATCAGCTGTAACCCTTCCCCAATAAATACCAAATACAAAATTAAAATGGGGAACTTTAAGTTGTATTGTGACCTCTTTAGGTCTCGGGGACGTGGTCGCAGACGCCGTGAGGCTTCAGATGATGAAGGGGAAATTATAGAACATAAAGAGGCCCATCCAAAATCTGATGACCTTCGAGTGGAAAGTATGGACATTAGTGATGAAGGTAAAGACCATATGGTTACAAATCTTTTACCAGTTGTCATTCAATGTATTTACCAGTACAACTTGGAGATTAGTACCATTGTATTTTAGATGTTGAAATGGTCTTGACAACCAACAATACATCCAATTTGTTAATAAAAACCCAAACATTATAATGCTTCTCTGCAGGTTTGTTCATTTTTGAATTTCACCTTTGTTGATAGTTTGTTTTTATTCTGTATTAGGCCTTTTCTCCTCGCTTTTCTATTTGATTGTAAGGAAATTTGATAGGTGAAGACAATTGAAGGCTTAGTGTAAACAAGTCAAGTCCTGGATTTGGTCCAGGATTTGAAAACATTTGGCAAATAGCAAATGATTTTAAGAAATCCATTTCAGGTTTGGTGATTCACCCAGGTTTACCCAATATAGTCCATCTTCTCCTTACTTCTCCTTACAGAGCTTTAATAAATTAGGCCCAATATATCTGCAACTGTACCCATGTCCACCATATACTTCTCAAGTACATTAATCTATAGTCCCCTTAAAGTACATTCACTCATCTTAGTTTACACAATTCGATCAATGTAACACTTTCATTGAACTAAACAATTTACAAATTGTTTATAAATAAACCCCTTAAAAATGTTTATCATTGTAGTGGCTCAAAATTGACACCGGCACAGAAATGACAAGAAAAATGTTTGACTAACTGCTATCCCTTATTGGCGATATTTTTGACATTTTTCACACTTCTGTTTAGTCTACAGGGCAGGAAGTGAAGGGAAAACAGACCGTGGCTCTAATTATTATTTACTCTATTTCAAAAATATTTTTGGTTTTTAAATACCTTCAACATTTATGTAGCAGACTAATGACTATGAATAATGTTAGATGTATATTCTTCTTTAAAAAATAAAACTAAATGTTAGAAATTATGTTCCTAATCAAGTCCCAACATGTCAGGATTCCTTTGGGATCATGTAATTATAATATATGTGATTATATGATATTTGTGTTTAGTGATTTTTTTTTTTAATTGCTGTTTTTTTATATACTTCTTGTTTCACCCCTAACTAAATAATTAAAACATACTTTTTTAGAGGAGATTGCGGACTCACCAGTTGTTTTGGAAGAAGATGAATTGGAAGTTGAATTACAAAAACAGCTAGAAAAAAGCAGACGACTAAAACAGCTACAGCACCAAAAAGATGGCACTGAGGTATAGATGCCCAGTATTTACTATTGTCTTCCTTGTAGGATTGGTCATTATAATTTTTATGTGATGAATAGGTTAATGAACAATTAGGTCCAAGCATAAACATCTGTGTAGTTAAAGATGGAGGAGCAAATTATTATCTATATGTAACAATATTATTTGAAAGAGTAGACTTAGAAGGAATTTTAACAACATGGATCATAACATAGATAATCAACAAATTAGTTTTCATGAAAGACAACATTTTGATAAAAACGCACACATGATTTTTATTTATTGGATACCATCAACAACTTTTTCTCTAGTTCAATAAAAAACTTACGTATTCCACAAAAAAATGTTATTGTCATAATTAGTTACATACTTACAATCGATGACCTCCTCAACTAATGCAGTATTATGTCCGCCTCCATACCATGACACAAGCCTGAGTTCACAGAAGCAATTGATCCCCCCACAATCACTAAAATGTTTTCAGAGCTATTCCAAATAGAAAAATGTTTCTTGTAAAAATATAAATATTTATTTGAAAAACTTCCTATATTTTAAACTAAATACATTTTAAAATAAAGATTGGTTACTGTGTGTGTGTGTGTGTGTGTGTGTGTGTGTGTGTGTATTTCACAAGAAATGTTCTATTTAGAATAGCTCTGAAAACGTATACGTAATTGAGGGGGATCACTTGCTTGAATCTCCCTTTTATATATGTCATCTGTGTACATGGTGTGAAGGTCAAGACAATTTATTCTAAACTTTGCAGTAGGTTATATTTTACTTTTAGCATGTAATGTGATGCAGAGTAGTTTAAAATGCCTATGTAGGATGTGAAACTGTAACTGCTTATTAAATATCCTTATATGTCTATAAGTATAGACATTTGATACTGACCATCTAGTCCCTTATTATTTTGAAAATTAAAAGACTGGTCTTTCTCCTTTACAGAACCTTAGTATTGATCAATCCAGAGTGGCCTGTGATTCGCAGGTTCTAGGCAATTTGAGCTGAAAGAAGACCTAATGTTCAGGCACTCGGAGGTATCTGCAGTGCCAACAGTAGTTCAATGTGTAAGGCAAACCAGTTTTGCTTTAACCACCTGGGCGTTACACTGATGTCTAGATTTCTGTACCAAAAGCGTTACACTGTTTTTCGTGAAATTTTTTTTTTTT
>NC_092866.1:28457375-28462446 GCF_032062135.1 Pyxicephalus adspersus
CATAAATTATAATATAATACATAAATATAAATAATAATTTAAAACAATAATGAAATAATAGACAACAATGTAATCTAAAAATCAAATTAAAAATGTACTTTTTTTTTTATTTCACGTGTCGTGTTTTTGTACTGTAAAAACCATTTAAAAGCAGATTACATTGTAACCTGCTTTTAAATTTCCCTCCCTGACACACCCCCATACATCACCAATCACATCACTGGAAGATGACTCATCCTCGGGGTGATGTGAGGGGGGGATTTCCCTGCGTGCCTCACACAGACAGAGAAGCTGGATGCTGGAGCTGCTGCTGCATCTCCAGAGAGATGCACAGCACAATGTAGGATTTCTGCATTGTGCTTCATATCTCACTGCAGATGCCAGCAGCAATAGCAAATTTTTTATTGCTGCTGGAGGAGCTGCGGGGGCGGGGTAAGTATTTTCTTTCAGTTGTAATCGGATTGTCATACAATGTATGACAATCGTATTGCAATATAACGTTTGTTTACATTTTTAACCACCTGGTGAGAAAAGTTCGGGTTTAACACTTTTTGCAAAAGTTTTTACCCTGAACATGGTCGGGTTTAACGGCCAGGTGGTTAAGGAAATTCTTTTACACGAATACTAGCAAAACTATGCTGAAATGGGCAACAATAAGTATTACATCAGGACAAAATAGCGGACCATATGAGGTGTGTGGGAGGGGTATATTGGCAGAAAGTATGTACAGGAAAGGTAATTTGGTGGGTATGGTTGTTGTGAGAGGATTTCGGGGGGGGTATGACAGCAAGTATGACAATATTAAGCCATAGTAATATTCATTTTAAAACATCAATTAATCTAATTCTACACCCTCCTTCTCATCTAATATTTACCATAAACATGCCTAATTCGTAGTTGACACTGCTTCAGTCTGCATCAATTTAGGCTCTGCCTGCAGTGGTACTTTGCCTATTTTGCTTTTGTTTGATTTTAAATGTTTAGGCTGATTTTTTTTTTTTTTCTCCCTCTTTGCAGATTTCCTTGATGGTAGGCTTATGGGATTACTTTATTTAGATTCATATTATATTTGCTTTTTTTAGGTTGTTTCGATGGTAAAAACACTGACTTCTCAGAAGAGCCAAGATGAAGAATATGATGATGATAAGAAAGGATCTATTGTGTTCAACGCAACTTCTGAATTCTGCAGGACACTGGGGGAGATTCCAACTTATGGTCTAGCAGGGAACAGAGAAGATCAAGAGGATTTAATGGTATGGGTCCTCTTGAGCTCCTCCTGTAGTTGCTTTTTTACCTTATGTTTCCAGGAGACTAACCCCTCTGTACATCTTTTTTTTCTTAGGACTTTGAGAAGGAGGATGAAGAATCTGAGAAAGAAGGAGGGGATTCTGATGGTGATGAAAATGTTGGCTGGAGCATGGTGAATCTTGATGAAGAAAAGAACCAGCAAGAGGTGTGTTGGGAACCAATAACTATGTGCTCGGTGTTAGTTCTTTTTTTCTCTATTAGCAGCAATATATAGTTTACTTGTCAAGTAAAGCAACCCCTTGGTATAGCACTAGGTGTTTGCAAATTTAAAATACTCTGTCATTGTTTTTTGGGTTTTTTGTTACTAGTTTTGGAAACAACAATAATGATTAGGTGAATGTAGTGTTCTCTTGTGTTTATGTGGTGTTATTTTTTTTAGTGTTCTCTCTTGTTTATGTGGTCGAGGGAGGTCATAGCTAGATGTATTAGCTAAATTACTTCTGTCAACTAATTGGGAAAGGCATTTTTGTTTTTTTGCAAGCAGAAACGTCCAACATTTAGAATAATGTGTTAATAAATGTTGACATGTAATTTTTATATAGGGCAATAGATGACAAGTATAGCAGAAGAGAAGAGTACAGAGGATTTACACAAGAATTCAAGGACAAAGATGGCTACAAACCAGATGTAAAGATTGAGTATGTGGATGAGACTGGAAGGAAGCTTTGTCCAAAAGAGGTAAGCGTCCAACCTCACATCAGATTACCTCTTGCTGTAGTATAGGCAACAACTTATTTTACATTTGTTACTTTTTCTTTTACTCAGGCTTTTAGACAGCTTTCCCATCGGTTCCATGGCAAAGGTTCAGGAAAAATGAAGACAGAGAGGCGCATGAAGAAACTGGATGAGGAAGCAGTAAGTTTTGATGGAGTAAAGAACTGTAGAAGATTCTTGGTTCGTGGAAGAACTATAACTTGGAACTGAATTTTTTCATTAATATCAGTAAAACACAAAGCTCCTTTGAACTAAATTAAAAAAAAAAATCACATGTGTAGTTATTGACAAGTTTGTGCATTCTAAATGTGGGTGTTTATTTTTTTATTTTTACCAGCTACTAAAGAAAATGAGTTCAAGTGATACCCCTCTTGGTACAGTGGCACTCCTCCAGGAAAAACAGAAAGCTCAAAAGACACCTTACATTGTCCTTAGTGGGAGTGGGAAGAGTATGACAGCGTGAGTAACAAAAATCACTAAATGTGATGCATAAACCTTTCTATACTATGTATAATAGTATTATATTATTGTATTATATTATAACCCTAATCATTTTTTAAAACCTGCCAAATAATTTTCTTTTATACCCCAGTGTGTGACATACATTTCACAGTTAATATAATCACAACAGCCCCCATTCCGGGATCTAGTGCGTGTACACCTGCTGCATAAGCAAAAAAAAAATGTTATCCAGAATACACCATTGGATTCAATAATTAACATTATTAAAGGGTTCAGTCAGATATAATTTTTACATTACATACATGCATATTAATGTAAAATGTTATACGCACACCACCACCACCACATGTTGCCTTTAAAAAAAACACATTTTTTTTCTGGTGCAGCACACCACAACACAATGCACCTGAAATTATCAGGTAGTATGTTACACTGTAACTCCTGCAAAGGACCTGAATTGCCTTTTTGTTGGCAGTGCAACAAACTGGTCCTAATTAAAAAATTAAATCCTCCCTTTCCTGCAAAGTTCCCAAAATAGGCTCAGGTGCAGCCATTTTAGAAGTCATATTGATGAAGATCTGTGCTCCCAATGTCTTCACACACTTAATTTATACAGGCTCTAACGTTGGGTCTTGGTGTGAAACACGTCACTATTACTGTCTCTAAAGTCTATAAAACACGGAATCGGACATTCCCTCAAAAAATCCCATCCATTACTTCAATTGAAACCGATGGTGCTGGAAGATTTTTACAATATATGTCTAATTTTATAAATGGAGCCCTGTTTTATAAATAAAGCCCTCAGTGTACATTATTTCAAATATTAATAATCAAGAATAAATTCAATCATGCACTCAAAACTCAACCTTTGTTCAAAATGCATTGAACAATACATACCGAGAATTCCCCTGTCCACCAATATTTGTTTATGTGTAAATCCCACTTCTTTTGGTATGATTACTGGAAATTTGGGGGAAGAGAGGAGAATTTCTTTTTTTTCCTTGCACCCAGGTATGCGAAAAAAAGGTCAATATTTAATCTGCTGCAAACGTTACTACAAAATACCAAACATACAATGCAAAGTGAATATTTATGTAAAGTACTGAAGATGTGTATTTGTAAGTGTAAGAATAATGGATGAACTGTTGTGAAACAAAGCTATAAATGTGTTATTAAATTATACTTTTACATAACTGGCAGCACCTCACAATAATTTAGGTCAAAAGATTTGGTAGGCATGGCCAACGGACTGTTAAATTGCACATGCTCACCTGGCTCAGAGTCCTGAGGCAAAGTTAGTTCAATAGCTTTTTGACGTGGCTTAAATTGAACTTCTTTCTGCCCAAATCTGCTACTCTACAGTGGACTGCAAAGAAGAGAGCAAAATAATAGATGATATTATTAGCTTGTCAGTGTGATGTTTCTCTTTTTCTAGAAACTGCTTTGTATTAATTTTTTTCTTTTATATTTGTTGTAGGAATACACTTATCAAATGAGTGTTGATGAGCTGTCCAGAAGTTGCAGAAGAGAGATGACAGGACTTGGATACATTATCATACATATTCTGTGCACAATAAGCACCTTTTCTTCAACTTCCAGTCATCTAAAGGTCTTCACGTAATTTCTGTGTCCATGAGACTGCCAGAATCTTAACGTGGATCTATTTAAAGGACACTTAGGACTTGTTTGTGCAGTTTTGCACGGACTGATCTTCAGGAGCAAAATGAGTGATTTTATTTTTTATTGTATTTTTTTTTTTTTATTATTATTATTAGATAGGGTCAGCTATGATCGATAACAAACACAGGTTTCCCTGTAATAAAGCTTTACAATCTGTACATTTCTAGTGTCATTTTAATATGTATATTGTATGTGTTCACAGTCTGACAACAAAAGTATAGTTTATTGAAGCCAAACATATTCTGGTGTAGGAGACCAATGAATTTTCTGTCCTGTGTAGTCTACATCTGAATAAATTCCTTGAAAAACACAGTAGATAATGAAGGCAGCTCATTAGGTATACTGAGTAATTTCATTGTTTAGTGTTTACAGTACATCTCTGCATTAGGTGCACATTACCCGTTATTTTTTAAAAAATTACCTGTGGATCAGGGTTGACAGCGTGGTTTCTCTGCTTTACTGCAGCCCCAAGTAGCATTGTCCCAATTATTCTCTGAACTGTATATGAGGTTTTCTGTTTTTATTTTCCCCAGACACTAAAATATTCATGTGTACTTTTTAAACCACAGTTTTGTTTGTGTTAGTGGAATTTGTAAAACTGTCTGCTACAGAGAGTTCCCTGTAGTTCAGTACAATTACAATTTCTATGTTTTTTTTTTAATTTTTACATAGTAGGTTAGGTTGAAAAAAGACACCAAGTTCAAGCACTAGGGAAATAAACATATCCCAGATAAAAAACTCTATAAGACATAGTTGGTCCAGAGAAAGGCACAAAAACCCTGATGCAATTTGCCTCACAGAATCAGAAAGGAATTCTTTCCCCTGTTGAAGCAATCGGATGTTCCCTGGATCGACAGTCACTGTTATATTTACTTTAAATCCTTAATACCCAGTTAAATTCTTTGCT
>NC_092866.1:28464792-28467883 GCF_032062135.1 Pyxicephalus adspersus
TCTATGTGTGCTAGTAGTTGATTTTCTCTTTCTTCCTTAGCACTGGGGGGGCCTATAGCAGACTCCAATAATTAATTGTGTGTTATTCAACCCCACATTCAACTCCATCCATAATGCCTCAACCTCATCGCTTGTTCCATCTGCAATTTCTTCTTTCACATTCACTTTCGGATCACTTGACCCAGACCCCCTTTTGTTTGACTCTGTCTTTACGAAAGAGAGTACACCCAGGAATATTGACAGCCCAGTCATGTGAAGAACAAAGCCAGGATTCAGCAATGCCAACTAAGTCATAATTCTCTTCACTCATTAAGGCTTCCAACTCCCCTATCTTGTTTGCTAAACTTCTAGCATAGGTGAACAGGCTCTTTAAACCATTGCTGCATTTACCAGCGTTGTTTGGAAAATTGTTTTGTTTTTCAGTACAATTAGTACTGCACAATCCAATGTTTGTTTGTAACATGGGAAGCTCCTTACATTTATCCATAACCCTCCCCCCAACTATCCCCAATCCACCCTCCACTAGTGTATGACCCCTGACTAACCTTTCTGCCACCTTATTTGACTGTCCCACCCCCCTCTGTCCTGGTTTAAATATCTCTCCACCATTCCCCTAAATCTTTTCCCTTAGCACAGCAGACTCCTTCCATTTAGGTGCAAACCAGCTCTGCCACACAGGTTGTATCCCAATGAAAAGTCAGCCCAGTGCTCTATGAACCCAAACTTTTCCACTTAAGCCATGCGTTTATCTGTCTAAGCTCCTTCTGCCTTCCTGTGTTGCACATGGCACAGGCAATATTACAGAAAACAATCACTTGGAGGACCTTTCCTTCAACTTGAAACCTAGCTTTTTAAACTGATTTTTAAGGATCCTCCATCTTCCATCTATTATGTATTTGGTTCCAACATGGATCAGGTCCTGTCAAGCCCCTCCCAGTAATTTGTCCACTTGGTCCACCACATGCCAATCCCTGGCACCAGGGAGACAGCAAACCATTTGGTTGAAGGGATCCGGGTGACAAACTTTTCTATCAGTCCTCCTGATCATAGAATCCCCTATGACAACCAATTGTCTTTTCCTTCCTGCGTTTCCCTCCCCACCACTACTAGATGTGCTGGTCTCCCGGCTGTTAGGGGTAGCAGTAACATCTAGAGTTGCCACCACTGAGTCTCCCACCTGCACATCTTCACATAACTTTGCTAATATGTTGGGGTGCTCAAACACAGGCCTGGCCTTCCTTTTCTGGAGGCCCCTACCACTCCCTCTAGTTACATTAACCCAATTCCCTACATCTTTATCCTATAAGGATTTTAACTCCTTTTGTTTTCAAACTCCTGTGTTTTCTAACTCCACTTAATTCCAAGCCACTTGTTTCACCAGCCTAGAGTGAGCAAGCTTTTATAAAAAAAAATTTTGTACATAAAAAGACATTTTCATACAGTTTTTGAAGTTGAACCAAAAACACGGAAACTAATATACATTTCTCACAGGAATATCTGAAGGTCACCCTTGTTGGTTATTTTTTTTAAGGTTTACTTTTCTTTTTCTCATGAAAATACAAAGTAGTAAGCAGTGCAGTTCCCAGTGCTGAAAACAAGAAAATATTATACTTCAGAATGTTTCTAGTATAGTTTTCAAAGCACAATATAAAATGTACCAGTGGTCAATAAGCTTTCCAAAAAAAGTCTGATCTTGGGAAAAAGCATATACAGCAATGTACCATCCAAATTCATTCAAGGCTAAATATTTATTTTGCAATTTGGAAAAATATATAGGGTGTAAAATAGACTTTATGAAGGTATCCCATATGCATCATATGGCTAAAGATGTTCCTAAAAGATGTAAGTTCCAAGGTTATTGTGAAAAACTGCATCTTAATCATCATCTGATGATCAGTCAGAAAAGATTGGTAGCCTACTTATATCTGCCTTCATGAGCTGAATTGCAGCCTTTCCCTAGATGTTTTTATAGTTGCCTCAGTCCGCCCTTCTAAATTCACTGATTTCAAATATGCTATGTTTCTCAGTATGCATAAGAACCTGCAGCAAGTCAGACCAAGCCTGCCACATGTTTTGGCTAATGGACATCAGAGACAGAAGGTATAAAATACATTTCTATCTCTGATTATACACTCTGCTCCACATTTTGTGGTGCTTTTTACTTAGTGGGTGCTTGAACTGTTTAATACATTTCTCAGCAGTTTGTAAAGCTTGCATGTGAACTAGAAGACTTAAGGGGCAATGTAAACATTTGTCTTCACAGATTTTCCATGTGCTGCTGATGAACATATCTACTTCCCATTTTGTCATGGTATCTTAATTAAAGAGCCATATATGTATACAATTCCATTTGTAATCATTGAATGCTATTGGTTAGGGCTTGTTCAGACAGGCGGTGGGGAGCATCTGCTCCCAGATAGCTCCCAGCAGTTGTCAGCTACCCTTCATCCCCACCACTATACTCCTCTTTAATGAACTATCAATTGAACCTTTGGCAGTAGATTGAAATGGGGGATACTGAACTGCTCACTTCTGCACCGATTCATTACTTATGAATGGCACAAGTGAGACCTTACATGTAGCATATTGACCACCAGCACAGTTTCCCACCATGGGAAAGCAGTAATTACACCACAACCTCATTGTCCGTGTGAACTAGCCCTAAGAGATGCAATAATCACTGCAAACCTTAAAAACAAAAACAAAAAACAGACGAGCCTTCATTTAACCACCCGACCATTAAACCCGACCTTGGTTCAGGTTTATCGATTTTTGCAAATTTAAATCCCCTCACTTACCTGGTCCCCGCTACGATGATCCGTTCTGTTCCAGCGTCGATCGTTAAAAAAAAATACTCATCTTCTCCCCGCAGCTCCTCCGGACACTTCTTCTGTCTTCTTTCTTCATCCGGCGAGTGCATTGACGATCACCGGGGTTTCCCGGTGACGTCGCTGCATGCATTGGTGCGTGCGGGAGTCGGGGCTGGAAATTCAAAATCCTTTGCATTGAACTCAATACAAAAAATTTGTATTAAGTCCAATACAAAGAAATCTTTATATAATATATATATAATTGTATTATATATATATAT
>NC_092866.1:28468003-28469866 GCF_032062135.1 Pyxicephalus adspersus
TAAAATTTTGGACATATTTCGGTGAGTTATGCGGTAATTCGGTGAATTATAAGTAATTATTGAGTAATTCGGTGAATTATAGCCTACAATCTAAAATAAATTTCCATGCAAAAAAATTAACACTTCTTGCATGGAAGTTTGGAAAGAATTAGAATACCCGGCGTTCGCGTACGCATCCCTCTGCGATTCCCGATGATGTCCATGCGTGCGCCCGTCAATGGGGGTCGTAGCGGGAAATTCAAATATTTTGTATTGGATTCAACACAAAATCCTGTATCCAATCCAATACAAAATAATACAAAATATATTTATGTGGTTTTGTCTATAGGTATGTGACTTTGGACTGTTGGACACTAGGCAGGTGTTTTAGAAAAATATATTACTATACAGTTACTTAGGCTTCTGGCTGATCAGCATGAGGAGCTTTTTCTTCAATGGGGGGAAAAAAATCTTGTTTCAGGCATGTGCAGTGAGATCGGCACTCCTTTTTTCCCCAATCTATCACAGGCTACGTCACTCTATCTTACACCTGCGCAGTGTGAAATCAGGTGACATGCCAGGCCGAGACGTAGAAGGATTCCAGGATGACGTGGAACCTCATCCAGAAAAACATGGAGGGATTGACAGATCTGTGAAAGTAAAGGTAATTTACTTCCGCTTTAACAATAGCAGTCCGTAATATTTAAAAATGTTGTTATTTCAATAAATGGTTGTCTGACAGAATAAATATTATTTTTTGTTGTTTTTACTTTCTATACTAAATTCTAAATTCTATACTAGTGTGATTGACATCCAAGCTGTTTTGTTGCAGAATGCAACCTTGATTGACCATTGTGTTATACAGTGCATGACACAAAACAATAAGAAAAGTTTTTTTATCTCAAATTGTGACCCCCATATTGTGTCCCATTCATTCACCCCACCTTTGCTTACACAAAGTAGCCCTAATGAAACCACCACAAAGGCAAAACAAGAGGGCATAATTAATATTTTGAGGTGTTCGGGTACCAAAGTATTGTTGTAAATTTCTGTTAACTTATTTTTTTAGTTAGGGTGTACAATAGTTTATTCTCACTACTGGTTATCACCATTCATGATACATTAGGTATTTACCTTAAGGCCAATGTATCTGCAATTAACAATATTGACATTTTTGTATATTAAAGTTATAATGAAACTAAATTTGATAGAATTATACAAAGTTTTTTTGAATGAAACAATTGGGAAAAACAATTGTGTTACCATGAGTGAAACTTCTGTTTATTACGCATTTTATATTTACTTACATTGTAAAGAGAATTTTATGTAAACATTGATCTATCTTGCTACAAGATGAGACTACAGCAAGTACACAATCTTACAGGCATCCTGGCTTCCGTAATAATACCCCACGGAGCTTTAAATTTCATAATGTGAAAGGTTACTTTCCCTGTAATAAATGTATAGCCTATTCAATAATGAAAATAAAAAGAGTAAAAAAGTTATTTCAGTTAAAATATAGTTACAAGGAAAATCTAAATCTATAATATTAGATAATTTACTACATGATGTAGTAAATATGTTGTGTATTTATTGCAGTGTTCTTTTGGGCTGCAATATGTTGCAATAAAAAAATATCAGTTCATGTTTGTAATATTAAAGAACACACAATCTGTCTCTTTATTGTAACCCTGAAGGATGGACAGTTTTGTAGATCATTGAAGAGGACATTTTTTTAGGAATTAAATCAAAAGCCAACTCTCTCAAGATCATTACAAAGAACAAGAGGACACTCTTTGCATCTGGAGGAAAAGAAGTTTAAGCTCCGGATAAGGAAGGGATTCTTCACTGTAAGGTCTGTGAAAATGTGGAATCGGCTCCCTC
>NC_092866.1:28474558-28484938 GCF_032062135.1 Pyxicephalus adspersus
TCAAAAACATCTAAAAAAGCCAGCACAGTTCTGGAAAAACATTCTTTGGACAGATGAAACCAAGATCAACCTTTACCAGAATGATGAAAGAAAAAAGTATGGAGAAGGCGTGGAACAGCTCATGATCCACAGCATAGCACATCATCTGTAAAACATGGCGGAGGCAGTGTGATGGCTTGGGCGTGCATGGCTGCCAGTGGCACTGGGACACTAGTGTTTATCCATGATGTGACACAGAACAGAAGCAGCCGAATGAATTCTGAGGTGTTCAGAGACATACTGTCTGCTCAAATCCAGCTAAATGCAGTGGCAATGATTGGGAGGCATTTCATGACCCAAAATACAGCCAAAGCAACCCAGGAGTTTATTAGCCTCTCAAACGGTTAATTTCTGTCTGGATTTATAGGTCTAAAAGCGGTACGATAGTATGAGTATAAAAAAAAAAAAATTTTGAAACAAACATGTCAAAAAAATAAATTAAAAAAAATTATAAAAATAAATATAAATAAACTAAATAAATAATATACTCATACTATTATAATATACTGTAAAATAAATGTTCATGAAAGACAATATACTGCTTTTACACATATAAATCCACTGTATTGCATTTAACAGTTATTTTGTATTGAATGCAATACAAATGGATTTAAATTTCCAGCCCCACCCCAAATGAAACATCTGCAAGCACCGACCTCACCGACGTAATTTACTATTACTTTCCATAGGTTTACCTACCCCGAGTGTGACTCGGGTTTCTGCTTTTAGCATCGTTTTTCTACCCTATGTCACACTCGGGATTAGGGGGTTAAAGCAAAGAAGTGGAATATTCTTGAATGGCTAAGTCAGTCACCTGATCTGAACCCAATTGAGCATGCATTTCACTTGTTAATGACTAAACTTCGGACAGAAAGGCCCAGAAACAGCAACTGAAAGCCGCTGCAGTAAAGGCCAGGCAGAGCATTAAAAAGGAGGAAACCCAGCATCTGGTGATGTCCATGAGTTCAAGACTACAGACTACAGGCTGTAGGGTTAGAAATGAACATTTTATTTTCAGCTTTTTAATTTGTCCAATTACTTTTGAGCCCCATGAAAAGAAGTGATTTTAAGTTCTTCAGGCTTTAGTTCCTCACATTTTTATGCAATCTTTTTGTTCAACCCACTGGAGTAATGCTGAAAGTCTGCAGTTCAACTGCATCTGAGTTGTTTCATTTAAAATGAATTGTGGTAATGTACAGAACCAAAATTAGAAAAAAGTTTTCTCTTGTGAAAATATTTATGGACCCAACGATTTGCAATTTGGACACAATAGGGTTACATTTCTGAATATCATCTGCATGATGTTGTTTTTTCTTGTATTCTTAGGTTTGACTACACTTAGGAGTTTTTACCTGTAAATATCTAGCAAATGGGAGTTTGGCTGGGGTCATTTAAAATCAGCGAGTGGAAATTGTACCTTTGCATACTGCTCCACCCTTCATTTGAATTACTGCGGGTCATTCAGACTAGGTGGGAGCATCAGATGAGGAGAGAGGGGTATCTGCCTGAAAGCTTCACTAAGTCCCAAATATGGAGGGATCTTTGGAGGATGGGACTGGAAATGTGTATCAGCTTAAATGGAGGGATCCATAGTAAAGTCTCCATTGGCACAATAGCTGTGTCGTCATCTTTGCCTTCAAAACATTTGCTAAAACCCTTCTGTGTCTTCAGCATCTGCTCATACGTGTGATTATTTTTCTTTGTACGAAATACCTTCAGACTGGCTAGACTAAGATGGCAAGTAGCCTGGACTGCAATAGATTTAGCTAAAAATGAACTGAACCCAGCATTAGCTTCAGTACAACAGGTCATGTGAACAATAAAATTGGTCCAGACAGCATAATCAGCCATTTCTTTTTTTTTTCTACCTCTACAGCTTTCTCTAGCAAGCAAATGCATGCCACATGAAAAAGTATGGTGAGCAAACCTTGGAAATAGTTAATTTTTTATACTTATTCAAACAGGTAAACAGATATTTTATTAAACAGTGTCTACATAGTTAGGTTTTATGAGTATATCATTTTTATATCTGGTGGTTTAGCTACAGTATATCAAATTGCCAAGATTTAATTTACCCTCAGAAAGGTGAATACAGGATACCCTCCACTTTTGTAAAAAAAAAAAACATACAAATTTTACATACAATGAAAAATAATGAAATAACTTGAATGTACTATTTCAATTTCTTTTGTTTTGTTCTTTTTTTTTTACAGTAAAACAATTGAAAATGAATCAGGTAAGCAGTTAAGGTAAAAATCTAAACTTGTAGCTTTTCCTGGACTGTTCAGTGTTAGGACAATCCCACCAGATGCTCCAACAATAGTCATCTATCGAATCCCTTATACCCTGATGCCATCCTTCCATGACTTTCAAAGCTTGGTGGAATCGTTCACCTTGCTCATCACTGACGGCACCACGGTTTTCCAGGAAGTTAGAAAGATGGCTATGCAGAAAATGCACCTTGATGCTCATATTGCAGCCAAGCATGCTGTAGCTCTCCAAGAGTTTCTGGACAATTTCTGTGTAATTATTTGCTCATGTGTTTCCAAGTAAGTACTTGACAATGGCTTTCAACGATAACCAAGCATTCTTTTCGACTTCTGACATTGTTCTGATGAAATGTTCATCTTTGATGAGCCATAGAATCTGTGGCCCATCAAACACACTTGCCTTTATTTTTTTCAAATGACAGGCTTAGAAATGCCAAAATGAGGTCTCCTTCAGTTGGCAAAGCTTTAACAAACTGCATCACCAGACCCAGTTTCATGTGCAGAGGTGGGAATATATTATTCTATCAACAAGTGGCTCATGTAGAATGTTTGGATCACCTGGTTTTAGGGGAGATCTTGGAGGCCAATTCCTTTCCACCCAATGCCTCTCACAAGCTCTGCTGTCCCACATGCACAGATAAGAGGGATACTTGGTGTTTCCATGTTGCTGACCAAGAAGGAAAAATACCATTTTAGGGTCAACACAGATGACCCAATTGTGATATTGCAACAACTCAATGACTCGCTTTATGTCTGCATACACCTCACAAAGAAACTGAATAGCTAATTGGGACTAACCCAAATATATTGCCATTGTGAAGGACACGCTTTGAGCTATTAATAGTCACCATTCAGTTGAGTTATAGATTGGAATTCACAATTCTTCAATTAAACCAGGTATGTTATGGCAATACCCAAAGCCACTGTCAGTTTTAAAATACTGCAAAATTCATTTTTCAAGTAAGTCATTCTCATGCAGTCTTGATGCTAGGAGTGCAGAAGCCTTCTTCGATCCCAAATCACTCAACTCATGCTGATCAAATCCTCTTCAGTTTCAAACTCTTCATCATTGTTGTCACCTAGTTCATCACCATAATCACATTCTTCAAGAGGGTGGTATAACAAAAACCAGCACTGAGATTTCATCTGAATGAGCCACTGGGTGTATAGCTGATGGTAGACTAGGATACTCTGTTACATTTATTTTTCTTGTTATATCCTGAAGTTTTTCACTATACATAAGTAACAGTCACTGAAGTGATCTTCTGGCTCTCGCCAAACCATAGGTATACCAAATGGCATCTTATCATGTGTTCCCTTTGTCCACATCTGTAAACGATCAACACGCTGTTTGCACACCTTATGAGGGGCCCAAGACTTATCTTGATCACCAAGTTTACCTTTGAAATATGCCAAATAGGCTTGCTCTACAAATGTGCTCATGTTAGCCCTTTGACTGGGAACGGTGAAACTGCCACAGATGTACCAAAATTAATCAGGGTTGTTTTGGCACTTACGACGAGAAACAGCAGAGCCAGACATGATCTGAATGAAAGGAAATGTGTGCAAGTAGAAAAAATTAATTTTGCTTATTCACTGTAGAGCAGCACACAACCTCTGATCACACTGTCTTGCATGTAGATGATTAGCATATACAATTCCACACACAGTAATTGGATTATATAAGCAGTAGAAAAAAAAAAAAACACATTCCAGAAGAAAACTAACTGCACTTTAAGAACCAGCATACCTATTTTAGTGTAAATAAGCTTAAAAATTGAATTCAACAAAAAGTTTGTTCAAAATTGTTCCCCAGTGTTATGCTTGCTATATAAATAACCC
The DNA here is from genome assembly GCF_032062135.1 of Pyxicephalus adspersus. Lineage (NCBI taxonomy): Eukaryota > Metazoa > Chordata > Amphibia > Anura > Pyxicephalidae > Pyxicephalus > Pyxicephalus adspersus. The sequence continues at coordinate 28,478,710 of NC_092866.1, forward strand.
CCCCACCCCCAACAAAACACAGAACAAGCTGATGGAACCAAAAGGTCAAATTTATTTTGCATTTTTTTCCCACAAACCTTGACAACAAAATTCTTCACACAACTGGTCATTGTGAAGATTTGCGAGTGCCCTGTTCATGTATGTTATTTCACATATTTCTGTTTTATTAATACAGCAAACTGTTGAGCAAAATGTACTATAAGTTCCTTTTCATGTGCAGATAGGAAGCCTCAAACCCAATTTATTGCAGAACATTGAACAAAGTTATGACATTCTAGATAGGAAGTATGGTGAACCTTTTTCCACTTTCAAATACAGCAAAAGGTGAAAAAAAAAATAGAGATATGAACGTAACACCTGAGAAATTACTTCATTCAAAACACTACACATTCTAGTAGCCATGTTATACAATAGGAAGACATAGGAATAGTGTTCTTTCATCAAAATATGGAAGAGTAGTTAGATACGTGCACATTCCTTTTTCGTAAGTGACCTTTTGTTTTCCCACGGGATATCATACACAATGAAATCACATCTTGTTTTCTGCAAAAAGTAAGAAATGAAAAAGAAATGAAAATTTATGATCAAAAAATTGTGTAGTACAGTAATTAAAGGCCATTTTAAACTCATGGTTCATCTCAAACTCAACCACGGTCCTAACCTCTCCCATTTAGGTGATCAGGAGAGCCCGGGACCCTTATTTGTTGCATGCGACTGCAGCATTAACACTGCATGGTTCACAAGTGGGACATATCACTTTTACCCACAAAATGGTGGTCTGAAGATCTACAAAGCGGTCACAGCCTCATGCAAATCTTGTGGGCCAAGGTGCAGTTTGCATCAGGTAAACAGTAAAACATGTAGGGGAGGGAGTTTTGTCACCTACATAAGCTTGAGTGTTAAACACCAATTCAGCACGCTCAGCCCAACCATAGCAAACACTTGCAGGTGCCAGTCCTCTCAGGTGCTCTGGCATGGAGTTACTGCTTAGGTCAGGCGCCTAGACCTGCACTTTTCCTTTCACTAAACATGTACAAGAAGCCATCATCCTGGAAACATGCAATAGACTGTGCACTTACAAAAAGTGAATTTCCACTTTGTAATATTTTCAAAAAGCTCATGGTAAATCCTACAAAACTCCACTTTTACCTGAATGCAATTAGGTATATATTGCAAATTTGTTAGGATTTTCATTAATAGTAAATGTAGAAAACAAAGTGAAAATATACTTTTGCAAAGTTAACATGGAAACCACCCTTAAAAAGGCAATACTGGCACTGATTTAAAAGAAAAGAAAATAAATTGCTTTACATTAAGTTTTTCATCTGTTAGGAGTGGACAAGCTTTAATCATGTACTTTTCACTCTTCTTGCATGCTGTGTCTCCCAACACTAGGGTCAATTTATAGTTCATCCCAGCAACCACCTAAATATAACAAAATGAGAAGTGTTAGTTAGAGACATCCTAAAGACACAGAAAAAAAAAACCAAACTGTTCAGTCTAAAACATGACTCTGAATTTGACAAAGGATTCCCATGTATTGCTACTCATAGATTGAAACCATATCATACCAATTTAGTTATGTCACAAAGGACTACAGAATAAAAAATTCCTTCTTTACCAATTTAAAGTTGTGGTGCATACAAAGTAATTCTTTTAGTACTTTATTCAAGTTTCAAGGGTCTACATCTCTTGCCTTGCCACCCTAGGGCAGAGTTTATCAGCCTTTTTAACATGGGGGAATCAATGAAATAGCATTCAGGTCTTCAGGGAACCCCTGCAACATTACTATACACACAGCTCAAAGTACATTAGTGTGATATTCACAAAGCCTCTAACATTGCTGGTCATTGGGAGGATTATCACCCTTACAGATAGCTAAAAAGGTCATTGGTGTAAGTTAAACTGATCTGAGAGGCACAAATTTCTAATTGCTCAAGGAACCCCTAGCAACCTCTGGAATAACCACAGGGTTTCATGAACTCTGGTTGAGAAATCCTGCCCTAGGGTGTAACTCAGCAGTCAGCTCAATAGCAGAAGGTCTGTTCTGTGTTGCAGATGCACAATGGTGGCTTGAGTGCATGATTTATGGAAATTTGTTGTCAAACATACGTGCAAATTTTCTTTACTTGTTACTCTAACAGCTCCACCCCTCAATCCCCACAGTACCACCCTCCCCAAAATATAAAAAAAAAAAAAACTTTTCCATACAGGTGTTATTCTTGTGACTTGACAAGGAAGGGTAATGTACTGTATGGATATAGTCAGGAAGTGAAAATTATGGGTAAGTAGGATAACAATTTTCCACATTCCTGGCACTCCTGACAGCCCATTACTGGCAATACCAATAAAAAGAAAACACAATGCAACATGAACTGGTAATCAAATGTATTCTTTATAAAGACCTGCTTGCAGAACAGAAGCCCATACTGCCACACAATAATGCTAATGATTTTTCAACCGGCTGCTTTACAGATCACTTTTATATAGACCTTAACAAATGAAGCCTATGGCACCCCCCCCCCCGAGTTCAAAGCACCTTGACACCCCAATAATAAAACTCAGCCCTATACCATAATATGTTAGGAATCTAGGAGGCAAAAACAGAGATACAGTCTAAGGAAGTTGGGGTGGATTAAAAGATTATCGGTATCTCTAAAACCCTTCTTTCTCTGTAGTAAATGGAGGTAAAATGCTCAGTATGCAATTTCTGAAAATACTAATTTCTTGAGATCCTTCAGCAAATAACGGTCTCAAGGCTGAAAGACCATCCAGTTAAAGCGATATAAAGACACTCCAACAATGGATCCAAAAGTACTATCATTAGGAACAGTGTAATGGGTCTCCTTCACAGAGAAAGCACATAGCTCCAAATCTATTCTTGCTGGATTAACCGCAAAGAAAAAACCTTCCAGGTAATTTCAACCATTCCTCTGTGGCAAAGCCCTTGAATGGATGGACAGGAGGTTCCATGAGCAATCACTAGACCGGAGGAAAATCTCATGCCAGAATCAATGACTGTTAGAGGCTTTAAATTCACTACTGCCCACCCATAGGCATTCTACCCACATGGAGGATGTGAGGGCTGATTGAGCAAACACTGTACCCTAATCAAGTTGTGCTGCAGACCTTTGTCCACAGCAAATTGAAAAAATTGTAGAACTTTTGCTGGCAAAGAGTTTGATGGGGACAATCCCATGGACACTTTTTGGTAGGTTCCATTACTAAATATTCTCTGAGCTTTCAGCAGGGCAGTCACTCTCTCCTAGGCAGATTGTGTTGGGATGCCACCACCCACCCTAGAAGAGAAGGTTATCCTGGCAAGGAAGGGCCCAAAGATAAAGCAAGAGAACAGCTAAATACCGGTCTAGCTGCTTGCAGGAGCCATTTATTTAGCACTTACAGTGCATCCCAGATAAACCACTAAATGGGGGGCAGTTATATGCATTTATCAAAAAACTGCCAAAACTTACCAAAAAAAAAATAAAAATCTTACTGCTCAACATTTGATAATTTACATTTTGTTGGTTTTGTAGTGATTTTTGAGGAATGTGATCAAGCCTAAAAATACAAGGTAGCCAGAAGTAATATAATTCCACTTTATGTTTGTTACCTAGTCCTTGCCTATTTTGTTTTAGTGTAGCATTTTATTTCCTCAGATTTCCCTGGATCACATGTTTACCATTATAAATACAGCTTTATAAATTAATCTCTAAAATAAAGGATAATTAGCAATGAAAAGCTAAACAAAATGGAACATGAAAATACTTAGTTTGGTTTCCCTGTAACATGGGTCAGCTGGCAGCTCCCCCATACCCGTGTTATGTACAGGGGGGAAATACAGGTACATCCTCCATGCAGCCCTGCATAGAATAATAACCTGCACCCAATGATCCCACCTCCACCCCATAGTCGGCCCAGTATATTACTCTTCATGTACACTGACTCTACCTGCTCCTGGGCGTCTTGGAGTGTTATCATTTTGGCTACGACGTTCTGGTTGCTCTGTAGGTTGTACTGAGATACACTGAACGCCGCCATTTCCCATATTGTCGGACTGTTCTTATCGGCTGCTCTCCAACCTCCAGGCAGAGCCCAGGTGAGGGATAGCACAGCGCATAGCACACCTACGAGAAGAGCGCCCTGACCAGCCATTACATGCCCGTCCTCTCACAAAGGTTCTGAGCGAAAATGAGGCGCAACTATAACTCCTCCCAGTATAAATAGGCCAACGACCGGTTACCGTGACGAAGTGGGCGTGTCCAGTGTTACGTACGGGTTGACAGGCGCAAGAAATCAGGGAGACAATTTGGATTTTAATATGTGACACATAACGTTATCTAATACCTGAAATAACAGGTTCAGTCACTCCCAGCCTCGGGTGACCATGGATAATCTGGGAGGCGCCTGTATCTATGGAAGAACATGTGATATATGGCATGTGGTGTCACACCTGGGTACTGTCATGTGGAAACTTTGGAATCTTTATTTTAGCTGCCAGGTGTTGTATGCAGGTCCTAGGTGCCAAGCCACCGTGCAGAACTGACCCCCCTCCTCCTATTAAACTGACTTGGGGGCCCTTTTGGTTCAGGAGGGTTCAGGGCCCTGTTGCAGCAGCACATTTGGCAATTCTCTATGTACACCCCTGACCACACTTTACATTACTATTGAGCTTCATATAATATGCTTGGTGTTGCATGAAAGATGCAGCAAGCAGAACTGTTTTCAATGCAGAGCACCTAAAGGTGGCTTTACAATGATCAATAGGTGCAGGTAATCAATCAAAATCTCACTTATAGCAATAATTGACCTAGTTGCCACCATACGCCTCAACCTGCCCCATTATTTGCTCAATCTTGGGCTCACCACCAACATTCGCAGGGAGAACTCCTACAACGGAAATACATTATTGGTGGTCAGGGTGAGGGGGCAGAATCTATCAGGCAAAGCATGGGGATTCCTTATAAATGCTGAAAGGATATATTAGGAATGCTCTATTTACAATTAGATTTGAGGTGTTTGTTAAATCAAATTATATATCTATTTAGAATAACATACAACATAATTTGTACATACACATTAAAATCATTTAAATCATATACATAAATCTCTCTGTATTCTTAATTGATCTTTGACCATTCCTTGACGCGTTTCATGAAAACGGTCTACTTCAGGAAGAAACGAAAAGAGAGAATTTAAGGTAGAATGATCAGTTCCATGATTGTGTGATCCACTCAGTCATTGAGTGCGGGGTCCAAAAGGAAAAGTGGCAGCTATGCAGGAAGTTTTTATTGCAATTCAACCAAAATGAGTAAATTCCATTATTTCAGCTAATAGCCATTTAAATAAACATCCAGTCCGATATGAATGCTTCTAACCCATTGCAGACATTGCAGAGGGACATAGGACTAGCAGCATTCATATCGGACTGAATTTTCTTCAGAGGATGTTTATATAAATGGCTGTTAGATTTCTGGTGTATTCATCTAAATAGGTAAAATAGTTGAATTTGCTCATTTTGGTTGTATTGCAAAAAACTTCCTGCATAGCTGCTATTTTTACTTTTGGACCCTGAACCCAGGCCCTGATTCACCAAGCAAAATCGGAGGCTCAGTCGCGCATTTGTATTCGCGATCCAAAATCGGAAGCCTTCGCTCGATTTACCAACGGAATTTCAGGCGCCGGCGTATTCGCGCAGTAGTAACAGAAATGAGCTTGGGGCCTGAGCTGCGCATCCCCGGCAGTTTTACACTGGCGAGCTGCATTAAAAGTCACTGTTCCCCTAAAAAAGCATTCTAATGGAACACATATTACCCTTAGCCCTAAATGTTTGTGCTGTTCAAATGTTTAAAACATCTATATGCGCTATGAAAAAAGTAAATTTTAAAATGACTTATTTCTTTCCTGTTGGCAAGAGTTAACTGAGTTCAGCTCCTCTACATAGGGGCCTATCTAAAAGCTTATGATGCCTGATCGGAGGAGCCGCCCACGGGTAAATCTTGCGACTGTCCACACGCAAAGCCTCAGCTTTGCCACCGGACTAGATTTTCCCACAAAAGTCACAAGCACACACACGTTCTTGTTTGCTTCTATTGATATATATGTATATGTGTGTATATATATATTTATATATATTTGTAATTACCATAGGTATTATAATTATTAAAATAAATAAAAAATTATATATAATTATAATTATTGTAGGATATAATTGTATATGTATCTAAAT
>NC_092866.1:28486111-28501401 GCF_032062135.1 Pyxicephalus adspersus
GACAGTGAGAAAAGTTCGGGTTTATCGATTTTTGCAAAATCGATCAACCCGAACCAAGGTCGGGTTTATCGGCCAGGTGGTTAACTTGCCTTTTCCTTTTGTCTTTTCTGGAAAGGGCTTTTGTTTTGTGTGTTATCCTAATTAATCTATGTTGCTGCATTTGATACTTTGCTTATCATTTAGCACAGTAGCTTCTTTTTTATTTTTTTTTTACTTTGAATGTTTTAATGTCCATTTTGTAATTTTGAATGCTATGTTATTGTGTTTGTGGCCATATTGTTTGATTGCAACATTCTGCCTTTATTACCACTCTTCAATGTTTGTCCTGCATAAATATTTTCTAATCCAATTTTCCACCCTTGATAGGGCAAAATTGCATATTGGTTTGGTATTTTTTGAATACAATATTTGTTGGGCCATTTGGCCATTGAACTATTTTGGCTTTACATGGAAGTGTGTGTTTACATGTGTTTGTTTTTTTTTATTTTTTTGTCTTTAGTGTAAATTTTGGTGGGTTTTTTTTTGTTTGTTTTGATGTTTTTTATATTTTATTGTGACCTTTTAGCAAATGTTTCTTTTGAATAAAGTTGTTTGTAAAATGTTGTCATTTGTTTTTTGGGGTTTTGGTATGTGATCTCCTTTCCAATCTCCAAGGACACAGTTTAGAAAGACAATTGTGTTAAGCTGTTCCTTTCTCTGAAATATTTGTAAGGCTAAAAACACAATTGTCTTGTTAAAACTGTTTGATGTGCATTGTTGTGCGCCAAACTTCAGGAGTGTGTAGCTCATAGTTGTGCGACTAAACTGTTTATTAGTTGAAAAATGCACTGCACTTTTGCACAGTCCTCATTGAGGTAAGTTTGTATTTTATTTGTGTATATTGCTTGTTTTGCTTCATATGCACTCATGTATGTATAGACATGAGTGCACATAAAGCCAAATCGTTCATTTCCAACGACTTTCCTCGTTCGTCGGCGTCGTTGGTTACTTTTTTTACGAACGATTTTTGCCCAATCGATCGTTCGTCGTTCATTTTGAACGATAAAAATTGGAAGTGTGTACGCAGCTTAAAAGCCCTGATGGTTAAATTTGTGATAAGTATTATGCTGGGCTACAAGCCTTCTATCCTCTTCACTGCAGAGGAGGAGGTGTTGCTGCATGGGTAACAATGGCACTCAAAAAGAACTGTTGCTTTGCCCTAAATAGGCAAAATTACAGTATTTTTAAACCCCTTTAGGACCGCAATACAATCTTATGAGTCCAATTGGATAATATCCCTTTCTTTAAATGGTAAACACGTGACATGAGCTACCATATCAGACTGAACCAGCTCAGGAATTGTGGTAGCCAGAAATGATAGGTATACTTGACTACCTGTTAAACATGGCTGCTCTGATAGATTGGACTTAATAATTGCATATTATTAGTATTTTTACCTGGAATAAAGGGGGTGGTAAAGGCTCACCCTCCCTTTTATTGCCTTTGTCACAAACTTTGGTTTTACCACAAGGATAAACATCACTACAGGTGTCCAGGGACCTCTCAGTAATCAATAATGTGGCTGCTATGGCAACCAGTCACCATTCTGGTGGGTAGAGGCTAACGGAACAGCATGCTGCTTTGCTCATGAGCGAGAGGAGTCTGCACATGCTTAGCGAGCAACAGTACCCACATCTGTCAGAGTAAAGAACAAGGCACACATTTATTGACCAATACACATGGGCATGTAGTGAGCATGCACTGCATAATATTATTAAAAAAATAAAATAAATAAATGGTAAACACAGAACTGGAAATGTGCATGTGTGTATTCCACGTTCTCAGAGCCGCTATCATTAAGTCAGGGAGACATTATTGTGAACTTGCTGGCATGTCCAAGCTGCTAAACTTGGTCAAAAAACTTGTCATAAAAGGATCAAAAGTCAGAAAAACATGTTGTCAAACCTGTAGGCTTAGTAATGTAGTAATTACATGGCTACTATTTGTCATATTCTTCTGACTCAGGTTTAAAATGTGTAAGGTATCACACATATCTGTGGCCTCCCAATATAATTTTTTTATTGAGTTATAAAAACAAATATTATGTCGCCACAGGTATTTCTGTCGTGATTAGGCAAAAAAAAAAAATGTGAGTAGAAAATCCTTTAATATATGGTTCTACTGGTATTACCTTTATATAGTTGCCACTTAAGCTCAGCGTGATCGATTAAGGCCCTCCTATGGACCTCTGCACAACTAGGTCTCTTCATTACCAACTACATGAAATAAAATGCTCTTATCTGTTAACTGCCCTGCCCCTATTCCACAACCACCCCCTCCCTGGCCAATTTACCCTTCCTCTTTCGGTCTACACGGACCAGATTGATAACCCATTCCCCTTGGGAACTTTACACCCCTGGGGCATGCACGGGACTCATACACAGCACAAATTGCTATATTATCTATTCTACACTGGGTAGTCTGTTTTATACATTTCAAGTATATGATTGGTATTGTAAAGCAATCATATCCATGGGTTGCTACTGTGCCTAAAGGCATTGTTAAAGTTTATATTGACTTTGCTATTTTCTGCAAAATTGTATACTAATTTTTCTTATATATTTGTTTTGTACAATATTTGGTTTTGTACTAGCTCACATTTGTATAATCCTTTGGTTCTCTCCTGATTCTGGGTATTGTAATCTTTCATACTTACCTTTTTGTATTGCTCTTTCCCTAGCTGTTCCCCCCCCCCTTTTTTTAATAAAAAAAAGAAACCTGCTAAAGAATGTTTTTTTTAAAGACGAATCACATAAAAAGGTAATTAATTATTTTTACGACCCTGGAAATCTCTACATATATCATAATTTATAATACTAAATAATTCTAGCCCTAAAACACACATACTTTGTAGTTTTAGATTTTTAACACAAATTGCAAATAATCTATATAATACTTATTTATGAACTGTTACAGGATTTGTTTAAATTGTAAGCATCTAGCATAGATGCAGCAGTGAGTCATGTGGCCACTGTGACGAAGACAACCTGTGGCTCTGCCTGAACGCACTGCATAGAGATCCAACCATTTGTCAGCAAACACCTGGGAAAGCCAACCGTTTTATGTCATTGGTATGTTTTATATTGTCACAGGTTTGCTTTAGGACCGATACAGAGGGATCTACTTAAAAAAGGTAAATTAAATAATAATGAACCCGTCACTATATATCATTGCTAAAATATGATTTTCCCTATTAACTCTTCCCCAACCATTATACTCATCCTACTTTTGGGTCTCCCACAAACTGACCTTAGTAAGATCCAGTGCTCCTTGTCCGGGTTATTTGATGTCTAGTTGTTGTGAACCCAGACTATCAAGGCTCTGTCCCCAACCCAGGACTCACAACAAAGTGCTGCAGCAGTCAGTGGCATGTTACTACATTGCACCACTTCCTTCAGAACTTAGGATCTGCCCACTGCTTGAAGAACAGTAGGGTAGAAAGGCCTATTAGAAAGTGACATCTACAGGGTAATCCATCTTACATACAAAAAAAAAATGTGTATTTTGTTGTTTGTTTTTTAGGGCTTTAGTTGTGTTTTAATGAAGAGGGGCAATTGGAGGAGATTGCTTTAAGATACACTAAACCATCTTAAAATGCTTTAGTTTTAACAAAAAAAAGTTACATTTCTCCCAAAAGTTCCAAAGTTTTAATTTTAATATTTTTACATTTCATTTATTTTCCACAGGTATTTGCTGAACATCAAGGGTACCAAGTCAACCACTACTAAACTGGAGGGAAACTAGGTATGATTGATTTTATCAAAATGTGCAAACATTCATACTTGCTTATAGGTAAGACTTATATTAGAAATGAATATACCTCAGAATGTCTTTTTATAGCAGTGTCAAAGCCCATTGTGAGGTCAGAACACCAGCACCATTACATCATATAAGAATTCAAATATTTATCAGAATTCAGTTAGGATCACCACCTATGGGTCCGTAACGTTCTTTTTTTGGCCCCCAAAAGAATCCTAAATATGAATTGCAGCTGGCCCACCGCTGCATTGAAATAAAGCCGCTACTACAATTCCTGTTTTTAGACCAGCAGTCTCTCTGCCTATGCATGGCCCCACATTGGACTGTTTTATAGACGCAATGCCGGGAAATGTAGTAGAGGTATCACTTGCATCTGCAGGCCAAAGGTCTCTCTGTCTATACGTGGCCCCGCTTTGGACTGTTTTATAGACGCAACTAATGCCGGGAATCGTAGTAGCGGCATCACTCCCATTTATAGACCAGCTGCCTCTCTGCCTATATGTGGCCCCGCATTGGACTGTTTTTATAAACACAGGGAATTGCATTAGCGCTGCTATTTCAGTGAAGAGGGAGTTCCAGCCACTCATAACATTTAGCCCCCCATTTGACTGTTTTCTTGATGCAGAAAATTGTAGTAGCGTTGCTATTTCAGTTTTAAGTTTGGTCCACGACTTTGTCAAAGTTTTTATTTTGGCCCACTGTCTATTTGAGTTTGACACCCCTGCCCTTCTTGGATACTGTTATCAAGCTTTCAGTCACAGATTACAAATAATGGTGTTGTAGGTGTTTGCCATTTAAGAAGTATGGTATGTAGATTGTGAATGATCAATAGGATGAGTGATGTGAAAGTGGGTTGTGTTCATGGGAGTGCAAGTTCTCATCAATCTGTAGGTGACATTGGGTCATTTAAAAGATGTGGGTAAAACGGAAACTTATTACAGCATTGATTGGTTATTGAATGCAGAGGTTGCTTTTAAGATTCTAAGTTTAGGTTGAATACCCAATAATTGTCTGGTACCTGTTTGCACAACAGGAATATCTGTTTCCCAAAATTGTTAAGAAAACAGCAGGGCAGATACTCTATTGCACAACACAGTGTATGATGGACTGTATATATACTGCCTTTAGTGCCATCAGCAAAATGGAGAGAATATATGCTTCAGTTACTGTCCTGCTGTTTCTTGCTAATCATTTTAAGCCAGTTTTTTTACATACATTTCTATGTTAAATCATATGCATAAGAACGATAATTAGGGAAAAAAGGAAGATGAAATTCCATGTAAATATTGTTCATGTGGTATGGCTTGTTTTAAAATTTAGTGAATACAATTATATCACTGTACCAAGGGGTGGCTGCAATTACCAACTGTAGCCTTTAAACTGATCCCTCTGGAGTCCAGTGGAGCTTTTAGACTAGGGCTCAACTTCTTTTCATGACAAAACAAAGCCTTTATACCTTCTGGAGAGGTGAATGTCATTCAGCTGTTAAATGGCAGAGCCTCAGTGGGGATATGGGGCTCCCAGAATTGAAGTGATCAGTGCTTAGCTTGCCATTTTCTGCTTGGTGCTACAAGTATGCAAGATTGGATTTGTCATAACATAAACATGATAATTCAACCACGCTCAGCAAAAAATTTACATACAATCAATAGACCATGATTTTCAATATGCCGGGGATATCTGTATATATAAATGCAGCTCTGCAACAATGAATACACCATTAAACACACACATACACAATACTGTGCAAAAGTTTTAGTTAAGGGTAAAAAATGCTGTAAAGTGCTCTTAACAATATATACCGGTAATTCTATTTTTTTTAATCCTATCAATTTGCAATATGCAAAGTGAACTAACAGAAGCAATTTACATTCACTGGCCTGCAACCTGTCATCAAATGAACAATATGGGGCCCGTGTGTGTGCACAGGGAATCCCCTACGTTTGTACTGGGCATGTGCTGTGCGGGACCTGCACAGACCACACCCACTCTAAATCCAAAAACGTGCTCTGCACGGAGTCTGGTGTCAGTGTGGGCTCCGTGCAGAGCGGGTAGGTGTGGAATGGGCGTGGTCCATGTGGGTCCTGCACAGCACACACTTTTTTCATCCAATAGTGTGAAAAGTAAAGTGTTTCCTTATTGAATTTGTTCAGAATCCAATCATGTTAAAGGCAAAACCTCTGTTCACTGTAAATATTCATAATTCATTATTTATAAAGATAATATTGAATTTGAGGGAAGATTCTCAGCTTCCCTAGTAAATCAGACATTTTTTTTTCTTTTTTCTTCTATTCATATTATATTGTCATGAAAAGGTGCAGCTCATGAAAATTGTTGACTTAAACAGCATATTTGGATATATGACACACAAAATTGACATAGTGTATTCATTCTTGTACTTTAAATTAACAATGCAGATTTGTAATCTAGAAAATGTCAGGAGACTCTTTTTAAATTGACTCTCTCTCCCAATTGATTTTTGACAGGCAATCCCTCGTCACCCTGGTTGGCGTGTGCTGTGCGGGACCAGTGCAGACCACACCCACACTAACCCCGATTAGTGGTCGCCCCACACACATTCACCTCACCAAATCTGGCCCTCTTTGCAAAAGTTTAGACTTCTAAGCAATCACAAATTAGGGGGCGGTGCTGCGCCCTTTTTTTTTTTTTTTTAAAGGGAATAGCACAAAAAAAACAACAGAATTTTTACCTTGCATGAAAGGGTTGTCTGCCCTTTTATGTAAAATTAAATTCTAGAGTTTAGGTACTTTAGGCAGCCTATACCTACAGAAGATATGTGGTTAGTTCCCAAAGATGTTGAAATCAACACACCAACTAAGTATATATAAATACACACACACACACATTATATATATATATATATATATATATATATATATATATATATATATATACACACACATATATATACACACACACACACATGCACATTACTTTTTGTTACAAAAAGCCAGTTTCTGTTTATATTTATACACTGTACTTATAAAATAAATTACTTAATCAGAAATGAATTACAAATAACTTACGAATTATAGACACACCATGAAACAGTATTTTGAATTTTGCAGTAAGTATTGACAGATCACCAATCCTCTTTAATATCACCCTGCTTACTAAAAATGACTGTACAAATCAGAAAAAAATTCTTGGAATAATAAAGTATAGGAAAAGCCTTTGAACATTAAGTCACAAATCTCTCATGTAAGTACAAGAAAAATATTTTCTTACTTATAGCAAGGAACAAAAATATATTTGTCTAAAAAATATGGACGTTATACACAGGCCATGTTATTATTAACACACATGAAAATTGGATTCAACACAAACATAAAGAAACAGACAGGTAGAAAGTTCGGATATAACAGTTTAGATAAACTATCACATGCTACAAAAACGTCTTACCTCTAAGTGATGCCCATGCAGGGTTCATTTAGAAAGCCCCTTCTGTACAAAGTATACAAGATTATCATTTGTGCAACATACACGACTATCCAAATGCTTTGGAAATGCTCAATATATCAGGAGCACAGAGTACCACCAATATATTCAGTACTAAGACTTTGCTTTATGGGGCACAATGTCACCATTTACAAAAACACTTCTCAAGGTAGTGATACTGCTGGCTCCTGAGGTTTTTGACTAGTTTTGACTAGTACAACCTCTATTTTAAACACACATACATACATACAAAACATAGAATATAAACATTTTGAACATGTATATTTGATAGTGCATAAATATTACAGGCACATATGGCTGTTTATGGCTCAGAGTTTGTCATGTAGATAGTGGGCTTGAGCCTAAAAAAGACCATGCTCTAGCATCAACAGTGGCCTACAGCATTATATCTTTGGTGTTAACGAGTAGTTATGATCAACAATATGGTTACAAAAAAGTTTTATTCTTCATCTTCTTCTTCAGTTTCATCATACTGGGGTCCCATGACAAAGTGTTGTGGGTATTCAATGCCACATTCCTCAGCAAATCTTTGCCAACGTGCATCATCACTCTCATGGGTAATGTATCTTTGGCCAACTCTGGTTTCTAATTCCCGAAGGTCCAACCAAGTCTGAAAGTCCTGTAGGAAAATAAACAACTAAGTCAAGGGTGCATACTGTGTCAGCATTTCTCTACCTTTTTAACACAGGAGAACCCTTGAAATAACTTTCAGGTTATCACGGAACCCCTGCTATATATACTTCATAGTTCTCCCCAGAGGTTTTTAGCCGGTTGCTCCGCCAAAAAAGTTTCCTAAATTACACATCACAAGTAATATTATCTTTGAACATGCCAGTTTTACAATGCAGTTTTGAATAATATAGCTTAATAAGTGAGTCCCAGAGTCCAATATATTTTCTATGAAGTGGGATACATTGCTTATCCACATATCTGAATGTTAAGTCAGTCTAAGGTTTTTTGATAAGAAAAACCGGCAATGTTTTGAGAAGTTGCTAGTGGGCTAAATTACCCACTATTTTCTCTCTTGCTATAATGTACAAATATCAGACACTGCCAGTTTTTCCCACTAAAATGTCTATTTCTGGGTATTTCCTATAAAGTATCAATTTAAAAAGCAAAGTGAAACCCCTGTGAAATGTATGTGAAAGCCAGATACACCTGGTATTTCAGATGCAATTGTTTTGTCTCTGGTGACCCCGGTAAATGTAAGAAAACACAGCTCCCCAAACAGTTTTAAATATTAGTTTTGCTGCACTAACCATTTTCAAATGAGATCACAAATAACAGTGACACCTACCTGCATCCAAGGGTGACTAAGAGCCTTATCCACGCTGAATCTTCTTCTGATTTGCACTTGTAACAAACTGCTTATTAGTGCAATTGCTGCAAGATAAAGAACCATTTATTTACAAAATGACATTTCCCATACTGATACTGCAGCAATTTCACTAAATTAGGTAAGGTTTATTAGATCAGACTTCTGTGCTGTTTATCTACGTACTGTTGAACTTCTAATTTCATTCAATTCTAATTCTAAGTAACCCATGTTAGATTGTTGTCTTTAGATCTGCCTATTTCCACATTCAAGTCAATGATAATGCAAATACAGCCTGAAGCAGGTCAAATGGAGGTTAGAAGTACTCCGACTACAGGTTAAATGCACTTGCATTGAAATATGAATGATTTCAAAAGCGTCCTAAACTGATTTTAAAACCAAGCTGCGTTTGTAGCCCACGCCCTTTAACACTGCCCCTTAACTACTGTAAAAAATATGAACCAATCATATTAAAATTTCATTTGCGTTGTGGTGAGCTTAACACACTGTCTACATTATTAGTAAAACACTGAACGTTATTAGTAAAACATTGATATGTAAATGAACTACCAAAACACTATTGCTGTCATTGAAAAATATAAATAATTTCTCAATGTTCTTCATTCATAACTGCTTTGTTTGCAGAAAGTTTAACCTTCTGTATTAACATTTTACCTGTGTGACAATAAACCTGGTGATTCTCTCAGGAAGTCTACCCTTGTCACTTGAGAGGATCATCTCTAACATGTCTCCATGCAGCTTCTCCATAACCACATAGATACGTTCTGGAGTCTCACACATAGCTTCAAGGTCAACAACCCCATGGAATCGTAAGTTCTGAAAAAATAGGAAATCACTGTTATAAGCCATACTGTAAAAAGAGGGTCAGCCTCGTGATTTGATTGCTTATAAATATTCAGTATTAAATATTCACTATAAGTCATCAAATGAATGAATTTTGTTCACCCCAAAATGAGCAAAGTTTTGTTGGAAAGAATTTTAATTCTGTTCTACATGAGCTGACAAGAGGATTTTGTGCCCAATTTCTTGCTGTTTGGGGATTTTTTTTGAGTGATCTATTATCAAATCACCATTAGGCAGGTTTTTACAGTGACCCTTGCACAAAGGTCATTTTGGTATGTTCTAAACATTAAACCCTTATTTATACCTCATAAACCATGACACAAAAAGAGGCATATTGCAAACATAATATTTCCTCTTTAAAATATTAATTTAAAGAGGAAGTAAATTCAAAAAAGGCCAAAACAAAAAAAATTTACTAGCCTTTAATCCCACAGTGCAGTCGGTTGGTCCGGAGGTTTCTTCTTTTGGGTCTCGCGTTGTCCCGGCATCCGTCTTGAGGTCTGCGCTCCAGGCGCCGCCATCTTCTCTTCTTCTTCCGGGTTTCTTTTTCCTACGTCACCCAACCAATCGGGTGAGGTAGTTGGGGAATAAAACATGCCGATCTCACAGTGCATGCGTGAGATCACCCAAATGTCTCCTTGCTTATCATTCTTGCTGCAAGTTTCCGGAGATCAGTGATCTTAACCAGCCATGAAATAAAATAGAATTTTATTTTACAACCAATCACTTTAACCCCTTAAGTGGTAACCCCTGAGTGTGACTCCGTGTAAAAAAAAAATTGTTAGGAGCGGTAGCTAAACCAATGTAAACAATAATAAATTGAGCCTTACCTGACCTGCTGGCGTCCTTCTTTGCGATCCTCATCTTCTTTCTTCCTCCATCTGATGAGTCCCGGGGGATTTCCCAGTGATGTTGGTGCGTGCGGATGTTCCGTTCAGGGCGTGGCGGGAAATTCAAATCTATTTGTATTGCATTCAATACAAAATACCTGTATTGAATGCAATACAGTGGATTTATATGTGTAAAAGCAGTACATTGTTTTTCATGAAAATTTATTTTACAGTATATTATAATAGTATGAGTATAATAAAGTAAACACAAAATCATGTCAAAATAATATTTTTCATTACAGATATGGATTATTTGTGTGTGTTTTTTTATTTGTGTAGGTAATAGCTTTAAGGCTTTATAACCTTTACCCTGACTAGTCTGCCATAACACTAGGGAACACATTTTTTGTTCAGTTAGATATTACACTTGTTCTTTGCTATCACACCCAGTTTTGACGATTCAGGGTACCCTCCTTTTTTTGTCAAAAAACATACAAATTTTACATACAATGAAAAAATAATAAAATATTAACTTGAATGTACTGTTTATTTTAATATTTTTTGTTCATACAAAGAATTTATTGTTACTCTATTTTTTTTTTTTTTTTTTTACAGTAAAACATTTGAAAATTAAATCAGGTAAGCGGTTAAGGTAAACATTTACGCTTATAGCTTTTTCTTTTTTTTAGTGTTCAGTGTTAGGACAACCCCGCCAGATGCTCCAACAATAGTCAGCCATCATATGTACATCCCATCCACCCTTATACAGTCCTTCCATGACCTTCAAATCTTGGTGGAATTGTTTACCTTGCTCATCACTGACTGCACCAAGGTTTTCCGGGAATTTAGAAAGATGGCTATGCAGAAAATGCACCTTGATACTCATATTCCAACCAAGCATTTTGTAGCTCTTTAAGAGCTTCTATACAATTTTTGTGTAAAAAGTCCTGAAAGTCCTTGACAATTGCTTTGAATGATAACCAAGCATTGTTTGCTTCTGACATTGTCCTGATGAAATGTTCATCTTTAATGAGCTGCTAAATCTGTGGACCATCAAACACACCGGCCTTTATTTTTTCAAGTGACAGGCTAGGAAATGCCAAAATGAGGTACTTGAAACAGTCTCCTTCAGTTGGCAAAGCTTTAACAAACTGCTTCATCAGACCCAGTTTCATGTGCAGAGGGGGGACTATAATATTCTTTCTATCAACAAGTGGCTCATGTAGAATGTTTGGATCACCTGGTTTTAGGCCAGATCTTGGAAGCCAATTCCTTTCCACCCAATGCCTCTCACAAGCTCTGCTGTCCCACATGCACAGATAACAGGGATACTTGGTGTTTCCGTGTTGCTGACCAAGAAGGAAGCATACCATTTTAAACACAGATGACCCAATTGTGTTAGTGATATTGCAACAGCGACAATGACTCTCTTTATGTCTGCATATTCTTCACAAAGACAAACTGAATGGCCAATTGGGACTGACCCAAATATATCGCCATTGTGAAAGAGGACACACTTTAAGCTCCGCTTTGAGCTATCAATGAATTGTCGCCATTCAGTTAAGTTATAGATTGGAATTCATAAATTCCTCCATTAAACCAGGTATGTTATGGCAATACACAAAGCCAGTGTCAGTTCTAAAGTACTGCAGAAATGCAATTTCTCTGGTTCGAAAGTACGATACCTTGTTCCTTTTTCAAGTAAGTTTTTCTCACACAGTCTTGATGCTAGGAGTTCTGAAGCCTTCTTCGGTAGTCCCAAATCACGTGCCAAATCACTCAACTCATGCTGATCAAATCCTCTTCAATTTTAAACTCTACATCATTGTTGCCACCTAGTTCATCAACATAATCATGTCGAAGAGAGGATAGTGTAACAAAAACCAGCACTGGGATGTCATCTGAATGAGCCACTGGGCGCATAGTGGATGGTAGACTAGTATACTCTATGTTATATTTATTTTTCTTGTTGTATCCTGAAGTTTTCACTATACAAAAGTAACAGTCACTGAAATGATCTCCTGGCTCTCGCCAAACCATAGGTATACCAAATGGCATCTTATCACATGTTCCCTTTGTGTATGATTTAAAGAAGCAAAAGTTAATTACATCAGTAGAACTGTTAATAGAAATATTTTTATCCTGTAAGCTTTCTAGTCTAAAAAAAAGCAGCCTAAGGCTTTGGAAAGGGTTGTTTCCAACAACAAAAGACTGAAAGATGAATGAACGAGAGCTTTACATATAGTGGCCCATCTTTTGTGTTCCCATTAGCTTTACTGTTGAATGCTTCAATGTGAAGAATAACTGACAGGGGTATTTCCTGAAAAATAATTTAATTGTGATAGTTAAAAAAATAATTGCTTAAAATTCTGGCCAAGGACCAAATTATGTGTGTTAAATTGTGTTTATATTTTTTAAAGCATGATGATAAATATCCTACAGTAAGATATAAAAAAAAAAACTTTAATAATTTTGGCTTAGATATACAGGGGTCTATTTATAAAGCAGTGAATCAGAGATTCACTGAAACATTTCTGGTAAAGAATCGTTTACTGCAATTGAAGCACATGGACCTGGAAAATGCCCCTCCAGTGAACGTCAGATTATCTGCTTTATACATAGACCCCAAAGTGTATAGATATATAGATATATATATATATATATTTCAGTAAAATGATTATTGCGTGTAAAAGAATAGCCTATACAAATCCTTGCTACAGTAATTGCAATAATATAAGTGGTAGAGAAAAAACTTGATGTGATAGAAGAAAACTAACTGCACTTTCACAATCAGCATACCTTTTTTTAGTGCAAATAAGCTTAAAAAGTGAAGTCAACAAAAAATGTGTTCAAAATTGTTCCCCAGTATAACATAAGCTTATGTTGAATATACAAATGTAACTGGGAGTGTTTTTAATTCTTTGGTAGTGCTGTTTATGTAAGACTATGTACATACGTCAGATGATCGTCTGAATATCGCCTCAGGGCTGGTATCAGACAAGAATCTGAAGTGTGTACAGGACTCGTTCGACATTGTTCATGGATTCGTTCTGGCGTATCAATGAACGACAAACGACTGCAATACATGTGAAGGGGAAGTAGTGCAGCGGGGTGCAACTCGCTCGGTCTTCCACCTCTCCTCTCCATGGAGCAGAATGGCACTATATGTACAGCTCTCGTTCATTCATCTTTCAGTCTTTTGTTGTTGGAAACAACCCTTTCCAAAGCCTTAGGCTGCTTTTTTTTTTAGACTAGAAAGCTTACAGGATAAAAATATTTCTATTAACAGTTCTGCTGATGCAATTAACTTTTGCTTCTTTAAATCATACACTTTTCTATTACTCTGTACCACCTAGAAACCTGGATAATGATTGTGCAGATTTCTGCTCTATTGGTAATAAATATGAAACATCTCACCTGGAATACTTGACTGAGGTGACTCCTTTGGAGTGATGCTTTCATTCATGCCTGCCATTAGGGCTTGCCGGACCATCCTGTACCAGGTGTCTCCTATATCTGCTTTATCTTGTCCACCATGCGGAGTGATACGTCTTTCTCCCACATAATACACCAAGGTATCAGTCAGTAGTTCAAAGCAGTGAGGAGTCTCCCCATCTTTTGTGTTCCCATTAGCTTTACTGTTGAATGCTTCAATGTGAAGAATAACTGACAGGGGTATTTCCTGAAAAATAGTTTAATTGTGATAGTTAAAAAATAATTGCTTACAATTCTGGCCAAGGACCAAATTATGTGTGTTAAATTATGTTTATATTTTTTAAAGCATGATGATAAATATCTTACAAAAGATATATAAAAAAAAAACTTTAATAATTTTGGCTCAGACATACAGGGGTCTATTTATAAAGCAGTGAATCAGACATTCACTGAAACATTTCTGGTAAAGAATCGTTTACTGCAATTGAAGCACATGGACCTGGAAAATTCCCCTCCATGTTTCAGTGAATGTCAGATTATCTGCTTTATACATAGACCCCAAAGTGTATAGATATATATGCACATATGTATATTTTAGTAAAATGATTATATGGTAATGATTATTACAAGATTTAATTAGGTTTATAGGTGGATTTTGTTTGTACATTCTTAACAGCCTATCCTAAATCGTATTGATTTCTGAGAATTATTTATTGGGAGATGCAAAGATCATATCTAGACTAACCAAATGCAGTGATACAAAGGTCCATTACAATCTGGTAAACGACAAGTTAAGAAATTACAATGTATTCTGTGTATACAGCTGTGGAATTGCAGTAAATTAGTATGTTGCAATTAGTGGTTCAGATGTAGAAATATGCATTTACAGAATCCTTAAATATCTAAAAACAAACCAAGCATAGCATAGCTTGATGTGAAGTAACTGGTGTTTTGATAGCAACAGTGAACATGGATCTTCTGTAAAATGCCCTAAATATCACACCTGAATGTGTGATTAAAATTATTCTTACTAGTAAAATGTTTTTGGCTCTCTGTACATCTTTTAGTTTGTAATTAAAATGTAAATTAGTGAGGAGTAATTCCTCCCAATTACCTCTAGTACTTTTCTTTCCAGCACATATCAATCGAAGGCAGCAGAGCACCCTTTTTTATTCTTGGTCTACCCAAACATTGGGTTAGTAAACTGGAGAATAGGGAAGTGAGGGTTATTTAGTGTTATTTGTAACAAGTATGCTCTATTTCAATTGCCAAGGAGAGGAAGGATTCCAGTGGACCCCAATAATGGATTATTGGGGCAGGAGTTAAAATACCTCCCCTGCCCAACATTCTCAACATTCTTGAGATCAGGGAGTTTTTTTTTCTAACATCAAACCAAAGTTTAAAGTTTTGTGGATTGGGATTTCCAAACAATCATGTGGCCTTTCTGCTACCGATCCATTTGCTTGTTATGACAAGCCAATATTGTTAGGCAGATGTGTAACTAATGTAATGTACTGCTCATGAATTATAAAACAGGAACAATGCTTTTATGGTGTAATCAGGTATTA
>NC_092866.1:28501968-28539146 GCF_032062135.1 Pyxicephalus adspersus
GCCATTATAATCCTCCAAAAAGTAACCAAAACTAAAAAAGTGGAGATGCACTAAATCCTAATGTAAAAAAAAACCCTAATGTAAAAATATATTCAGCAGGCAGGCTCCTTGTGGGTCATTCCAGCTGTTCAAGTTGCATTTAGGATCTAAGGAGGTAATGCAAGGACATTTTGAGAGAATTTTTCATTCACACAACTTAATTGACTTTTTACCTGGAATACCCTTTATGCGCCTATCGATCAGCCTAATTAATAGTTCCTCCACCCCGTACCACTTTGACAGGGTAATGTAAGTCAGCAAAGAGCACACTCTAACAATTAGGAACCAATGGGAGTGATGTTTATTATAACAGGCAGAGTTGTGGTGTTATGGCAAATGGCGAGGATCACTCCCATTGGCTGCTGGTTGTTAGGAAGCACTCAACACGGTGTGTGGAGGGCAGAGTAGGATGGCACTCAATTGAACAAATAACAGGCAATCTCATTCAATGTCCAGTGTGTGTGTAACAACCAAATATAATCTAATCCTTTGTCTTTAATAGATTTAGGATGTGATGTTTTTATCGAATCTAAAATCTAATCTATTTAAAACGTCACCCATTTTATAGTCATCTTGGAAAGATCAGCTGCAGTGAGACCACAGCCAAAATTGGTGATTAGTCCAATTAAAAATACAGCAGCAACCACAACCTCCACCCTGAGCAAAGATTTTCTTAAAGAATACAAGTACACCAAAGAAAAGGAAACAATAACTAAAGTGTAACAAAATTGCACACTGAGTACATTTTACTAAATCACTCTATGGGCCCCATTTACTATTACTTACAGTAAATCTTTAAGTTTTATTTTTCAAGATCAGATATGCATTATATTGGTTTCTGTGGGATAATGCAATAGGTACTTTGTGCATTGTCATATTGTATAAGAAAAATTAAAATTGCCTTATGTGCATTGGAATATTCTAGGAGCTAAAAAAGTACTCACCATACCGTCTTTGCTTGTGAAATGGACCAGCCAGCCTTCCATCAATACACAGCAGTTCTTCTTCTTGTTATATCTCACAGACTGTACAACTCTCATTAGAGGAATGAAGTTACTACATGAATAGATGAGAGTTTTAGTAAAGGTCACACAGAATACTTGCCAATTACCACAAATATATCAAACATGGGCATGAATGGCTACAATAAAAAAAATAACTGAATCTCCTACAAAATAATTAATACAAAAGCAATATCTTAACTTATTTTAATGTCTCTAAACAAGTTATTTTACTTACAAAAAGTGCTTTTTTAGATTGCTTTTTGCAGCTTTTTTTTTTTTTTTTAGAGATATTCTCACCAAATCAACAAAAAAACTAAAATTGATATGAATTACTAGAGACACACCTACCATGAACTGTCCTGAATTTGTAGCTAGTCTACCAATTGAAGGTCTTTTCCCACTCTGATAACATGCTGCATTTTTAAAAATCCAGCTTGTTGCCACTAGCAATGTGCATTGTGTTAGAGAACATACTCATTTGAATGGGCTGCAAGGTTAATTGTGGACTTCAGTCAGAAAAGACTGTAATCAAATGCGAAATATCTAGATTGCCAGAACACTCCCCAACGTCTGTAATGTGCAGTACTATATATATATATATATATATATATATATATATATATATATATATACACACACACACACACATACACACACACACATACATATACACACACACACGCACACACTATGCATTACATGCTAACACATGATATGTGCACTGCATTGTGGTGCAATTCATTTTAAATTGCAAACCTATGTGCAGCAACACACCTGATTTTAATTGCAGTACAAAGCACATATCATACCATATGTGTATAGTGTTGCCTATTTATTATAATTAGCATTGTTGTGTGCCTTTTCTAAACGAATAGGCTGACTTTATGCATGCACAGTAATGCTCTGCAACAGTGTGAATCTGGTCATATATCTTTTGTTTTATAGGACCTGGGTGAGCAGATTAAATGGAAGTGTTTAATTAGTGTGTGCATTGAGACAATAAAAGGCTATGGTTATTTTACTTTCCAGAATGAGAAAATGAATAAAAAACTGTGAAATGTAGTTACATAATCTACATTTTCTATTTACATATAATTCAAAATACAACTTTCAGTACAAGCATTTCTAATATAAAATAAGTAATTTAAAAGGGGTACACAGTATCATAGTTAGTTACCTATCAAACATTGGGTTTTCACATGGACAAACAGTGCTCTCTCGACTTTTAACAGAACTCTCATCTTCTTCAAGTGTACTTCCGCTGACTGGCCTATCATTCTCAACCTCGTCTTCAGTTTCTGGGTTAAAGATTTCAACGTCTTTGTTGCACATAAAAAAAAATTTAAAAAAATTAATGGCAACCACAAAATTGATCAGTTATTAAAAACAAAAGCAGTTTTCTATTTGGAAACAAGGGTATTCTTTGCTTCCTAGCTGATCTACCAGTATCCCTGCTATCCGTGTTTTAGATAATATATCCTCAGCCCTTATGTCACAAATGTGTCCGCAAGTAATGCATCAGTCAGCAAGGGGAGCCACAGATGCACTGAACATGTTTACTTGACTAGTTAGATAACATTTATGCTGGTAGCTCTGCAGTGGAAAGACTTCTCACCCTGAAGAAAGGTCTTTAAGTGAATACCTGTCAAACATTTTTCATCCTACCAATGGGGTAAACAGTTATAAAATAAAATTTTGTGTGGAAAATGCATCTCTACCTAAAAAGGCACTTCAAAGCTGAACTACAGGCAAAAAGTTTAACAAACAGTTGAAATACATGTAAAACCCATGTATGTGAATTTGTTTATCCTATTAAGGATTTTCACTTCTGTTAAGCCAGTCGTTGGGTCTGGAAACCCAATCAGACATCATAGCTGGGTCCAAGGCCTGCAGTGGCAGAGCAACTTGGCCCAGAACATTCTTCAGTAAGGCATATACAATTATTTTTTTCTTGATCTGTATGTTCAATAGAAATAACAGTTAATGTATAAATTTATCCTTTTGAGATCCACTACAAACAATTCTACCCGCTCGTTCAATAACTGATCTGCCTTTAAAAATCCTGACTGCAAAAAGCCCATCATGGGCAAAAATTGTCAGGAATGTTTTTTAAATTTCCTTATCAACAATAGGTCTACTTATCTTAACTGATATAAATTTCAGCAAATCTTAAGGAAATAAATAAAGCATATGTAATATATATTGGTAAACAATACCTTCACCATCAGTACATGACACTTCTCCAAGACATTCATCTGGCACATCAGGTACACAGCGCTTGTGACAGTTAAATTTGCAATCTGTATTGAAAAAGTGTTTACAATTACCCACTTTAACACTAAGTGACCTAAATATGCTATATGTATGAGGGCCTATTGTAAGAAGAGAAAGTAGTGAAGCAATCCTGCTTTGTTGTATCATACTGAGAAAATTTTAAAAGCTGAAACGTGATTATATATATATTAATTAATGGGAACAGCAACATATTTCCCGCCCTCTGCAGCAATCAAACCAATCATAGCACTTTTAGTTTCCCATATACAAGGTTATTGAATTAGTATGCCATATTTAATGGACTATGTTTTCGTACTGTATCCTTAACACAAAAATGTTCTGAAGATAACAAAGCAGTGAAATGTGTATGGGGAAATGTGTTTAGGACACTGAATAGTAAGATCAAATGTATGGATGCCAAACCAAGTAAAAAAACAACTGGCATATATATAACAGAACCTTTTTGTTTATATATCCAACAGTGGAACCAATGAGACATAGGGCATGATTTAATAGGGTTCCCCGAGACAGAGTTATACACTTTAATCAGTGAACCTGGGTGATCCAGCAAACCTGGAATTGATTTCCTAAACATAATTTGCTATTTTTTAGCAAATGTTTTCAAACCTGGACCATACCCATTTTAGGATTACTGTACCACCCAGGTTTACTGATGAAAGTGCATCTTCTCCAGTCTTGGGAGAGTTTCAATAAATCAGGCCCATATTAAGAACCTGTGCCAGTGGTAATCATAGCAGGCAATCTCCCTTGGTAGCTTTGCGTTAAGAAAGTAGCAAAAGCTATTGAAGTCACATTGCGTTGCTTTTCGGTCTGGTAGTCATGGGCAATTTGTGCGTCTTGTAAGATTGCTCCTGTGAGTATTTAAAGGTGTTATCGTCCTGTATGCGTTTTACATACACATAGGGCGCCGACAGCTAATGTTAAAAAAGCCATAACGAATAAGAAAAGGTTATTCAAAAAATAAAAAAAATGAAGGATCACCTTCATCATTTGAAAACTATAAAGGATAAAACAAAAGATGTAAAAAGGAGATAGAATATGCAAAACTTCAAAATGAAAGAAAAATGACAAGGTCAAACCCCCCAAAAATGTTTTGAATATTTTATTAGCAAAAAGATCAGATCTGAGCATGTAGGCCCCTTAAATGATGTCTCTTGGTTGGTAACTGGGGAATTACTAAACTTTTAGCTCTGTGTACACAAAGCAAAATGCCAGAGCTCAAGTCCAAATTGCTAAGAGCAATGTCACTGCCTTTAAATGTGCCACAATGGCTCAAAATTGATAGGTTTGAGAAACAGGCAAAATTAAGGTTGACAAAGCACAAGGACCTGTCCTCAATGAGCTGAGCTCAGTTATTTCAAAGCCATTGTTTTTATTTTAGAGACTTTAATCACTGGCATGGTACCAATAGATTGGCCTAAGGTCAATGTGGTTCCTATCTTCAAAAAGGGAGCAAGTCATTACCAAGTAACTACAGACGGGTAAGTTTAACGTCCATAGTTAGAAAGGTCCTAGAGAGTTTTAAAAAAAAAAAAAAAAATCACAGAGGAGGTTCTGCTAGAAAATAATATTATAAGTGATAGTCAGCATGGATTCAAGAAAGACCAAAGTTGTCAAACAAATTTACTCTCTTTTTATGAAGTAAGTACACTTGGACTTTGCTAAAGAATTTGACACAATGCCCCACAGATGGTTAATATGCAAGTTAGGGTCAATAGCTTTAGAAAAGTCATTCTGTATATTTATAGAGAACTGGCTTAAGGACCGCATCCAGAGAGTAGTCATTAATGATTCATACTCTGGATGGTCTAGGGTTTTTAGTGGTGTACCCCAGGGTTCAGTGTTGGGACCTTTACTGTTTAACTTCTTTATAAATGATATAGCGTTTGGGATTAAAAGTACAATTTCTGTTTGTAGATGACACGAAATTATATAATGGAATAAAGTCCATACAGGATGTCTATAATCTCCAAGCAGACCTGGATGTGTTGTTTGATTGGGCAACCAAGTGCAAATGACAATGAATACTGAGAAATGTAAAGTTATGCACTTGGGGGCTAACAACATCATGCTTCATACTGTCTAGGGGGGAATACAGTTGGAGGAGTCAGGAACAGAAAAGGATCTGGGGGTTCTGGTAGATCATAGACTTATTATTGCATGCAATGCCAAGCTGCAATATCTAAAGCTAGTAAAGTACGTTCGTGTATTAAAAGAGGAATAGACTGCAGAGATGGAGACATAATCCTGCCCCCGTAATAAGCATTGGTCAGACCACATCTGGAATATGCAAACAAGAGGGCACTCCGTGTCTGGAGGAAAAGAAGTTTAAGCTCTGCATAAGGAAGGGATTCTTCACTGTAAGGTCTGTGAAAATGTGGAATCGGCTCCCTCAGGAAGTAGTTTCAGCAACTACTACAGATTGCTTTAAGAAAAAGCTGGATGTTTTTCTAGAAGCACAGAATATAACTGGGTATTCAGGCTTTAAAGTAAAGATAACAGAAACTGTTGATCCAGGGAACATCTGATTGCCTGTTGGAGCAAACTGTACCAGGTTTTTTTTGCCTTCCTCTGGATCAACTATGTCCATAGGGTTTTATATCTGGGATATGTTTATTTCCCTAGTGGTTGAACTTGATGGACTTACGTCTTTTATCAACCTGCCTTACTATGTAATATGTAACTATGGGCAAACCTGGATTGGTCTAGTTCAGGACTGGGTACATCTGCTACTTACCTAATAGCAATAAATCAGGGCCATTGTCCTTGATTTTTTTTTATCAGATTTATGGGTTTATATCTGGTTTCAATGGAAAAAGCTTTACCACAACGATAAAGGAGTTATGCTAGAAGGATCAACAGTTTAGCATGTTTCAGTCTCAGGAAACACAGTTATGTGCCAACATAACAGGTAGTGTTCAAATGTCTAGGTGTAACACTACCAGTTTTGGAGGCAGAAAATACACTAAATATTTTTTTTGGCTAAAGTAACCAACTGTGCTAGCCTTATTTATTGGAAATATCAGAAAATATCTGAGAATTAATATTCTGGTAGTGTGTTTCAACTTGGTATCTGCTTATCTTTGTTCCTGACCTGCAGTGATTTATGCAATCTAGGAACACAGACAAAATTATCATGAGCTTTATAATAGACTACATTACTTTGAATCCTGTATCATTAACTGTGTTTACAACATTACAATTGCTAAAAGGAAAACCCAAACACTTGTAAATAAGAACATGTTCACTTCATTTCCTTTGTACATTATTGGAGTTATAAATTGAACTTTGCTAAGTAAACATTCTTTACTCCTGTGTGTTAAATAAAACAACTGTTATCCCCCTTTCTTTCTAGATGCTTGGATGTCTATGTACTTTATAACAAACAATAATATGTATACATAATATGCATACATCAAATAAAATGAAGTCAGAACCCCTGATCTATATAGTTTTCCAGATCAGTGACACAGAAAGTGTAAGCCATCCACTTCACTTACAAACAATCAACATTTGTTTGTTAAGTGATGAGCACAGACCTACACATACGTTTTTTACATTGCTGATTTTAACGAGGGATTAGTAGGAAACTAACCCTGATGGTTGTATCTGGTTGTATGATTGTACAATTTGACAAAATGAATAGATTGAACATAGAAACAGTTTTGTTTTTTAGGATATATAACTATTTATGTATGTTACATCTATGAAATGTATACCTTTGCACTGCATTCCCTGTCTGAATAATCCTTTAAGAAGTCGTCTACAGTGCTGGCATATGGTAGGACGTGTATAGGTATGAACCTGAAAGGTATGAGGAACCTTTAACCGGTTCATGTCCTGCCAGTCCTTCCATATTGGACGACCCCCAACTGAAGGAATGCGAGACTTCTTGAAAACCTGTAACAAAAGACAGTACCATTAAAAATGGAAGGTCTTGAGGTTTTTTAATGTTTCCATTGGAGAAATCATTAATGCAACCTAGACATGCTGGCTGGCAAACAACCCAAAAGAGCAAAATATATTTTTACTTATACCTAAAGGTACATTTTTTACACATTTCTTTTGCCCTGATCAGAAGAAAAATGTTTATTTGTACAAAGTTTGTTTGGGGTTTGTCTGTAAATATAACAATTCTACTTTCAAAGATTGTTTTACAACTTACCAGCTGCTCTGAGTTATGCCCCCCTAGGTCCTCCAGGCTTCCTCCGGTTGGTAGAGTTGCTGATCTAGGCTTGGTGATAGAACTCGCTCCAGTGAATGAGCGACTGGACAAGTGACTTTTTTTAACACCTCTGCAATTATTGGGTATCTTAAAGGCACAACGTTTGTGATAGTTAAGCCCACATCCTGAAGAAAGAAAATATACAGTGTATGTAAACTCCACTAGTGAAGTTCCCTGTGTTGTCCACCCACCAGGAACCAACTGGAAACTAAGCACTGCATGCAACTTATTAGGTCAACTGTACTTACAAGGCTTTGAACTACATAACCAAGAATAAATTAACATAATTTTGCAGATTTGTTCAGCTTAATTTTTTTTTCATTAGCAGTTTGCTTTTTACATGTTTTTTAGGAAATACCAGCTTTCGTGACTTTAGCATATATTTACCATGAAATTATTAAATAACCATTGAAAAATCCTAATTTTTTATATGAAGATACACAGTTTAGAGACTTTATACAGTCTGTGAAAAAGGTAAAATGGGCAAAAAAACTTTGTCGTATTAACTTATCTGCTAACTAATCATTGATACATCAATCAACCCTGTTCTGTAACTGATGGATACCAAAAAGACATTAGCTTCTCCTATGTCTCCATGAGGAGAACCTGTCACTATAGTAAAAAAAAATGTCTTTAGCCTCTTTTATGTCTCCATGAGGAGAACTGGTCACTATAATAAAAAAATGACTCACACCATGTATGAACATTATGTACAATGTGATAGCCTTTTCTTACCACCATATTTCCCAAACTTTGAATGAACAATCATACACTCTATACTCAGCTCCTTTAAATATTATATTATTATATGTTGTGCATGGTCTTCCATCATATCATTATCACCGCTCCTGCACTGTCTGCCTACTGCCAAACCCTTTGAACTCATTTTCTGCACATACTGCCTGCAGCTATACCAAGCACACTTCTGTCACACATAATACCCGCAATTATCCCCTATGCACTCACTTGCTGAATACTGTTATACATTCTGCACTCCTGCCCTGTATGTACTGCCCACTGTCATACCCATAATGCTTATACCTGATAATATATAGTTTACTTTTACTAACTAATTTAGATTAAATACTGACTGGCACTGATGTATGCAAAATCTTTCTTACTAATCCCAGTTTTAGATTTACCTACCTTGACATTTTAGGCCTTGTCTCACCAAGCCAAACAACATTTCTCCACAGTAGTCACAAAAGGCTGGGGATTTGTAAGAGTGCACCAGGAGGATATGAGGCCGAATAGAGAAGTCAAGGGATACAGAAGCTGCAAAAACAATGATTGATACAATTAGGAAATGTTTTGGATTTCTGGAACTTAGGACCAACAAGTAACTAAAGTACTAAAAAAAAAGCAGCACATCCCCTATGTTAAACTTAGTTAAAGTAAAATCTGCTTTGACCTCTTCATCTTTTAATTATTACAGGAAGGGCACAAATTTAATGACCCTATTCACTGTTGCTTACAGTGTTCAGTAGGCTGTAAAATGACCAATAATATTTGGTTATGTTTATTATATACTAAGGCATTGCTATGATTGTAAGTCAGATTTAATCAGCAGCCAGCAAGGAGGAAAATTCTGTACTCCTCACTTCAGGTTCTGATAACACCACAAAGAAAGGTTAACACAAGCAGTGACATAAAAGTTCAAGCCAAATTGATAATCCCAGTAAAATGACTACAAACATTTTATACTTTTTTATGCTTTGTCAAAACTCAGATTTTACTTACTCAAACTTCTGCAAAATATATTGGGAAGAATGTCAAGAATGAAAAATCATTTTGGCTAGAAAGAGCTCATTGGGTATGTCAGCAAACTTCAATTATATCTCCTAAAGTTAAAACAATTCAATAAGTCATATCTGGCTTAAAATCAGATGTTCCAGTAACGTAGGTAGAGGGAAGGACATCATGGTGGGATGTAACGTGTTATATTCATATACATACTTAGGGTGCATGTTCCTACATATGACTTTATGTGTATCAGTGGAGTTAAAGATAAACTTTAAGGGCTTAATGCTTCTTTTAGTCAAGGGTACTATCAAAAAACATTTTTTTCGTCTTACCTTCTACACCTACAGACTATCTTTTGTATATGCTACTGGCCCTCGGAAGTTACTTCTCCCCAGCTTTCTGTCAGTTCCAGGCACTTTGAGGTCATCAAGCACCATTCAAACCACCATTGTCAGTGAGGTAAGACAAAGGAGTTTTTCTTTATAGCGTCCAACTGCAACAGCAGTTTTGATATAGCTTTAGGTTTACCCAGGTAGTTTTTTTTCAAAGAACTGGCTTTGGGAATTTTTTAATGACCAATGTCACTTTAAATTCCTACTTGTAGTGAAAGATATGGGGAACTCATTCTAAGGATACCAGCTGAATGTGTCTTTTGTATAAATTTTGAGTTACTAACCTAAAATAAACATGCAGATTTTATGTTTATTATAGTTCTCCTGATCTACAAACTTGATATACGTTTGTACCTCATTTGTGCCTCAGTCATTGAAGCCATTTGACAGCCATTACAGCCAAGTAGCTTGGAATTTCAAAAGAAGAGGTAAGAAATAGCATGTCATCATTCATATATACGTTTTCCTTAGAAAATGATTAGATAGATTAGATATTGCTATGTATAGGAGAATAGACCGTCCAACAAATCCAACAAGATATGACAAAATTCAGAGCTTCTCACCTGGCAGAACAACTTCGACAAGGTCTCCTTCAGTAAAGGTGTTGCAAGGTAGAAGACGCTCCAAGACATTTTCTGATGCCAGATTGTGCCGAAAGAGTTGGATCTTTTCAGAAACACCCAAGAATCCATATTCTGGATACTGGTCATATTGAATAAAATATATTTAGATTACAATTTGGGAAAATAATGCATGTGCTTATAACCAAAATTCAAAAACCTAATATGGCCCTGCTTGCTTGTCACAGTTGTGACCTGAAATCATTACATAAATTAAAATTATTCAGGAGATGGCCTATACTATACCCAAATTTAGGAAGTTAGAGAAAACCTTCATGGATTGTAGAACCCAGAGATACAGACAACATAAATTAGCAACATGAAGAATGGTTAGGAACTTCTAAAAATTTCTATTGCCAGTCTAGGTGTAAAGCATAAGGTCTCAGCAATGATTCTGAGCCAAGAGTCAAATCTTTCCAGTTTTTAGTTAAAATATGTAGACTACATATACTAAAGGAAAGCTCAATAATTTCCCCAGTGACTTTGAACATCTCCATCATTTCAGATATGTCTAGCAAGATAAATAAAAAGAGGACAGAAAATGTCCAAATACTTGTACTGATAATGAATTTGTTAGTAATCTGCCTGTAGATATGGCAATAGTCTGTCAAGTTTTTAACATGATAACCATCCAGTCATTTTCAGCTATGAGCTTTAGAGTTTAAAGTGGGTGTTGAGCCAAAAACTTTTCTGTCTACTTCTGGAAAGAGTAGCAAAAAACTAAAATGTCCCTTAAGTTTCTAGAATAGATCAGGGGCAGTTATAGAGGTTTACATTCTTTTCTATGGACAATTGTTTTACCAGAAGTGAAAGAAAATCTTCAACAGGGACCTACTCTGCTAAAGGAAAAGAATTTTAGTTTCAATTCAGCTCACCTTCAGTCTAGTAAAATGATGTCAGCAGGATAAGCAGAGGGCACTAATACCCAGATAAAAAATATTTTGCTAAAAAAAGAGCATCAGAGAAGAAGCAGAGCAAAAATAAGAAGATATCAGGATCCGGGTGTTACAGAAAATGTACATCCTATGGTGGTAACAGAGGCTGTAAGCTTTCTTTATACACATGCATGCACACACACACTATACCTATCAGATATAAGAATATCCTGGTGAGGTGAGAGAACTTTAGAGACTAATGTTTTCTTTAGGAATAAAACAGATGTGACAGCAATGTCTTACATGATGCATTTTTTTTTTGTTTTAGTTTTATGACAAAATATTTTATTCAGTGCATTAATGTATAATGAATTCAATGTAATTTGTTATGCAAATACCATTTATTAAGTCTGGAAACTCTAATTTTTGTTTTCATTATCCATAGAGTATGAACACGCATGCAGCCACCGGTGGAATGTTTGCAGGGGTTACTATGCCTTGCAAGGAGATGTTATTATAAGGAATGCAGCGTTTTTATAATGTATCATCGGCTTATAGTGTGATTTTCTAGAATATGTCCAAGGAAAGCAGATGTAGATAAAACAACCCATGATTAGATTAAATACTTTTGGTGGTTTCAGTGGTTAATCAGCTATTTAGTATAACTCATGCAGCATAGTAAATTAACCCTATGGCTGCATTAAAGATAGGAGGTTGTACCAGATGACAGACAGATGGAGAATAGATACCAAAAGTATTGGTAAATGAGTATCATGCCAGTCTTACAGAACAGAAACAGAAACCAAAATCAAAACAATCCACTTTCACACAGGACTAAATCTGTATTTGATACTTGATAGCATTACATATCTGTTGCACCATGATTGCTTACAAAGTTTTGATCTGGAAACCCTGCTTTCTTAAATTCTTTATCTGTGACACTGGCCAAAAATGTTCTCCCACCCTCAATCACACTGTTACCTTCCCCACACTTCTCCTATGCTTCCTCTCTTTCTATTATATGCCCCCACTTTTGGACCCTTCTTGCTCTCCATCCCAATGTTACTTTCCCCCCACTTCTCCTAACCTTCCCCTTTTGTTATACTCTCTTACTCTGCCTCTCTGCCCCTTCCAGCCCACTGCCCCTTCCCTTACCTCCTCTATCACCCCTCCCCCCTCTACCCACCCCTACACTCCTCATCTCACTACTCCCCCCACTTCTCTTCAATCCTTCCCTTTCTCCCTATGTTGCTTTCTCCATTTATTTTATTTCTCCTTCAGGGGTTTTCTGGGACCTGAAAACTGTTTCAAAGGTTCCTCAAGCATTTAAAGAGAAAGACTGCCCTAGACTGCCAAGCTGTCTTGTTTAACTCCACCTGTAATTGTTTTTGTGCTAACTGGAGGTCAGCCTTAAGGTAGTTTCCCTTTAAATGAAAAATACAACAAAATTCATAACATTAAACATTAGATAAGAGTCTTTTGCATAATGGTACCTTATTTTTTCATTGATAAACGATTACAAATGTTACTCTTTACTTTATGAACGTTGTATAAAACACAAATACACACATCTATTAGAAGAAACAAGCTGCTCCACAAGGGTTACCTAGCACATAAACGCCAAATTACTATTAACGGTTTTGTTCGCTTTCCAGTTTGATATTTCTACAAAGCCTTCCTTCAAAATATCACGGCAGTTTATAACATTACATTTAAAGTTGAAGTCCGGGTTGTAAAAAGTTTTGATTGCATGGGGTTTGAAATGTTACGAAATACTTACCCTTCTCAGTCCTGCAGGGTTCCTTCGCACTACATGACCGGTTGTTTGAAGCCGCTTCTTTTTGCTGCACAATTGGTCACAATTCGGAGATTATCATATGCAATGCAAGACCAGTGGTTCTGGATTGTCTGGAAGAACATCAAAAGCCTTGCACATCCCTGACGCATCAGATAGTAGAGGAGAGTGTGGGCCGCCAGGGGAGCGAGTAACAAACTATATTCAAATTGTCATTCCATAGAAAAAACGATTACTTTATTGTTGCAGTGTACAGGAACACTGATGGGGTAACTTTGTATCCACTACCACTGTAAAATTATCAACATCTATTTCATAAACCAATATATGTCTAAAGAAAATTTAGATATAATAGGGTATGTGTCTTAAAGTGACACATGTTCTAACCAATGTGCTAGTTTTAACCATGAAAGTAATTCTTCAACCTGTTCCTGAACGGTTTTTATTTTAAACACTTTTATATGAGGCTCTAAGGAAAAAATAGGTAAAATTAAAGGAAGGGAAACTAAAAAGTACCATTTCCATTAAATTGCAATATCTTTTTTTCTTACTAGATTATTGATAGAGGATTCCCATCAGCCTTTTCAGCAAAAAGTTAACTCCACTTCAGTTTTTATACACCAGTCACAGTCTTTTTTTTTTATAACATACCATGCTATGTTAGTTTTTCAAAACTGATATTTAGCCTATGTCTTATAAACATGCAAATTTGTTTTTATTTCATTTGTGATTTTTGGGTAGGAATTCAATAATGAGCACTTCAGGTAGTCCGATATGCATTTAATTTCCCAGAGGTTCCCTATTCTTTTTATATAAAGAGAATTGAAACGCCCATGTATGTATTGTTCTATCAAAATGACCTGCATAGCTTTGGGCAGACATTTTCTTTTCAGACTAAAATTATTCTTTTGTAGGGATTTACCTACTAGATGTAAAGTAAGTAATATCTACCTATAGCATACAAAATAAAGAAATACCAGGTGCAAGGACATTTTTGTGTCCAAAACACTAAGGACATGACTGTTATTTAAAAAAAAATAATGTTTTATTGTCAAGAATAACAAATAATGTTTAAGGAATCTTGTTGGCCTGTTATTCTTCCAAGAAGGAACTGAACTTTTAAAACTCTGCTTAAGAAAAAGCAAACAGAGAAATGATTATTCACCAGTATTGCCTGTAGTTTCACTGCAGTTGATCTTTCCCTATTACTGACCTACCATGTCCTGTTCTGTTTTCTCTCTATATGAATGTGGTCATTAGATGGCTACAATGATATCACTCCAAATATCCTGGAACTATCTATCAGAGGCTGCATTAACTTGGATCTCATACTGCAGATCCAAGTTAATGCAGTAGTGGGTACATGCCCTCACATTTTAACAAGTGCATTGTTATTTTCAGGAACAAAAAGTACTTTAATGTAGGGTACTTTTCATGCACAAATGGCCCTGATTTATGAAAGCTCTCCAAGGCTGGAGAGAATACACTTTCATCAGTGAAGCTGGGTGATCCAGCAAACCTGGAATGGATCTGGTCCAGGATTCAAAACATTTGCTAGTGAATAGCGAATGATTTTTAAAAATCCATTTCATGTTTACTGGACCACCCAGCTTCACTTCTGAAAAAGTATTCTCTCCAGCCTTGGAGAGCTTTCATAAATCATGGCCAATAACTCTATTATTACTCTAAATTGTCACTATTGCAGTTTATTTGCACATTAGGAAAACATTCACCTTTCTTTATTGAGTTAATTTACAGATTAAGAAAGCATTTACCTTTATTGAGCAACAGCTCTCCTTCAGCAATAAAGTGCAGAACTATCTAAGATACTAATGAGCACACCTACAAATATGTAAATTAAATATGATAAAGGAAATGAAAAGTAGATACCTCATTGGAAATTACTTAATAAAGTAAACTTTTACATCACAACATAACAAAATACTTCTTAGTTTCCCTTTAGCAAGCTCTAACTTTGGGAGGAAAGCATACCAGGGTGTGGGGAGACATATGACGCATTAGCTTGTTTCCCTGAAATAGTACTAAAAGGTTATATAGGTGTGGTGAATGGATGCATCACTGACATGGAAGAGCAGGGAGTTGACTTTAAAACAAAAGTTTTCATACAATTATCAAAAGGATAGGTAGTTCTAAAATGACCATTTCTCGTTATGCTAATATTCTGTTATAACAAATGGCAAATACTTATTTTAGGACCTTCTATATTTAAGGGTCTATTTAAAAAGCTAACAAGTACGGAAAATGTCTTCACTAGGCTAAACTTCATTATTCACTAACAGGCAAACTGCCGTAACAATACCTAACAATTACCACAGTGAAGTCCTGGTTGCAATGATGATGGTGTCACCATGTAATGGCTACAGTTTTGTAATGCATACTTATGTATGTGAAAGTACACATATCCTCTAATTCTTTCAATTACTGTGGGCTAATTGTTCTGAGATTAAAGTGTGTAACAATGGAATAAACAAACTGGTGTGTTTGCTATGTGTTCTGTTATGATATAATAAAATAATCATCTACTGTCATTATAGGCCAGTATTATAAGCTAGTATGTAAACAAGAATGAAAGAGATATTACGGAGATATGCTTTGTTCTAAGTGGTGTTTCCTAAATTATTGTTAACAGTCCTAATATACCTGCCTTTTATCAAAAAAGAAGAGCTCAGATACTGAAACCTACACGGAAAATTGTAAAAGACTAATTTAGGTAACATGCTCCCCTCTGCGACATCCACTTCTCTGGATTAAGCAGTGCGTCCAGTGTTTGATAGCAAGTTGTGTAATGTTCCTTCATTTTTAAGTGGTTTGAAAAAAAATTAGGTTCTGAGATGTACTACTGGATTTGGAGTGTTTTCTTTGTGCTATTTTAAAAATGCTGCTTGTCCTCCTTTGTAAAAACTTCTTATATATGACATTTCAACATATCTAAAGAGGGGCCTTTCCATTCATTGAGGTTCTAACTTTAAGGAAGTAAATTCTCATATGCCTTTTTGGATTTTAGAAGGTGCACAAGTTAGATTTTAGTACTGTAGAGGGTCGTTTATTCGATACAGCTAGCTGCTTCTGATTCCTAATTGGTTATACACTGGTTGACAAGTGTCTGATGCATCCCTTATATTGATCATAATCCTGGCGTAATCACTGTACATCAATCAAGCAAACTCTCCCACTTCAACAGACTTTAAATTGGTGGAAAGTGATCTCTAACAACCCAGCTGCTTACAAACAGAGCTGGGGGAGTCTCAGCTGAGATCAGAAATTTTAAATTCTGTTTTTAATCACATTTAAATTCTAATTCCTGGTATTGCTGTATTCCTCATTGGGAAACACGGCCAACAATGCTGACTATTCTTGCCATTTTTGCCCCCAACTCCGCAACATATACAACAAGACTACCGAGCTTCCAAGACACACAAGAAGTACACTTTCTTATTGGTCAAGTATTGGCCATGTATAGCAGTCTGACTTTCCCCATCATTTAAATAGATAACAATGTAAATTCTATATAATACAGCTCAACATAATCTACTAAAAAAAATTCACCCAGCCAAGTAGGAAAATAATAGATTGCAGGCATTGATCTTACATCAATTTTGAGACAAGTATAGACACGTGAAAAAGTTACTGTACTGCGTGCAGAAGTAGCGTAGTAGTTGGGGCTTTGAAGTCTGCATAAAAAAATTGAACTGTCAATCTTTTAGAAAATGCTGTGCAGTATAAATGCAGTGTGCTGTTGTAAAAGATCTTTACCTTTTATCCCTGCCAATGACAGAACCATACAACAAACAATTCCCTGCCTATTCATTGCCATCCCTATATTTACAGAGACAGATCATGTGAAAAAAATCGTTTCTTAGGCATTTTCAGTTTAGCACACCATTTAATATAATCTCGGTTCAGTTACAGTCTCCCTGCTAATCATAATCAATTTTGAGGTTTTATGATGGTATCATAATTGTTGGATTCATAACATTTCTAAAAGTTTGCAATGTAGAAAAGTATGCTTAAATTTTAAGGATCATAGATAGGGTCTGATCAAAATTGTGCTCGGCAATCTGTGTTTTTAGAATAATTGAAAGTAAAAGATTAAGATAACTTTATCAATCCAATCAACTTTGGTTTCAGAATTGAAATACTTATGAGATACAAGATAACATGTTTTGATATAATTAGCAATCTTCTCTGTTGCGGTTCCTTTGGACATGGTGCATACCCAAAAAACACCACAAATATTTTAATAATGCGGACAGATTGACTGATTAAGGTCTTAGTCTAGGGCTACACAGACAAATAAATGTCTTTTTTGCTAAAAGATTTAACCAACTGTTTGTTGGTAATCAACTCATTTTCTTCAGACTAGAAACATCACTAGTAATGATAATTAGGTTTAAATAGGCTCATCATGCAGCTATATCTTTCGGTAGCAAAATGATTAATCCTCAGTATAGCCTTCACTTCTCTGTGCAGAAGGGATTTTTAAGGAAATCCATTTGCACATATTACATTATAAATAAACATCTATTTTTTAAAGGAAATAACAAAGGTTGTTGCTCTGAATGAAAGTATGCCTATCATACTCTGGTCTCCACAGACTCAATTCTCAATTCCATCTTGGTGGTCGTCATTCAGACTGGGAATGGACTGGCAGAAACAATTAACCCATTCCTTGGGAGATAGTCAACATGCTGGCAGGGGCTCACAGTACTGTACTGCAGACAGTGGTGCTAATACCACAGCATCAGAACTATTTTCTGCAGAATAAAAGACCCTGCACCACTATAGAAGAGGTGACCACGAAAACATGGTCAGCAAGAAAGTCTTGGAACAATAGTACAGAGGAAACAGTGTATGCTGGAGAATAGCTTAAAGCATTTAAAAATCACAAGCAGGCAGGTTTTTTATTGCACAAGAAATAGGCAATGTCCACTCTGCAATAAAACATACTTATGGTACCTGCCTGTTTGCAATATTTTCTTTCCCAAGTACACTGAGCTGTATATGCACAGCTCATTGTAGAATGTCAGGACATGCTGGGTAACATGGCATCCTCTGGGGCTGTGCAGGAGTTTCATCATTCCATCCTGGCCAATCAAAACACCTAAAGATCGGACACCTGGAAAAGGACTAGATGAAGATGGCGATGTCCATGACGTAGCAGGAACAGGTAGATGACTACCTGTCACTAAGGAACTTACCGCCCACTTTGCACGCCTGTCCTTCCTCAATTACAGCCACCGACACTACCTGACATTTTTTGGTATGTAGGAGCATGGAACCTAATGCAAATGAAAGTCTCTGGGTATAGCGGCCAATCCCTAGGCTCAATAACTATCATACCTGTATAAAAATAAGGTTCACACCTGCCTCTACCACGCACGATTCTCATTGGTTTCCTGTGGCTGGCACCTTTCCATCTCTCAAACACTCGCATGGCAGCACTGGTTCTTAAAGAACAGTGTCTGCACATGTGACAGCTGGCAGCAGTGAGCGTTACTAGTACTTTTACCACTTAATGACACTTCTATTTATTTGCAATGCAGGGGATGCTACATGTAGGGATTTAGCCAGGAAGGTGCTGAAGTGACCAGTGAATACATCATTAGGAAGTATCTATTTACAATGCTTGGTATTTTGTAGAATTCCCAGAAACAGTAATCCTGGTAACTTGGCCTCCTCCAAAAGTGGCATTATCAACACCATTCATGTAGGTGTGTTGGTGGAAGCCATTAGGAGCACTTTTCAGATTATTATGGGCTAGGCCAGGAGTGTCACTTCAGTAAGTTCAGCTAAGATAGCCAGGAGGGAGTAAAATGAGAATGTATGGAATCTGCAATGCAATACATAGGTAAAGGAATGTATACAGTGCACCTGCTCCGGGAAGCCAATACTGAAATCAGTAACTTTGCAACTTTACAATTACATGGAACCTAATTATTCAAATCAGAAAGCAAACAATGCAAAGTAATGTTTGGACAGTGCAGTGTTTATAGTTTACCCTCCCTTTGGAACAGGTAAACAATGACACCCCATTTTCCAGGTTCTCAGCTTTTATATTTCCAACAGCCATTTACAAGATTCACATACTTTTTAAAGATTTATCTCATTTAATCTCGTGTGTAAATCAGGTGCATCTTGAGTGAAAGGTATGTGAATTTATGGTAATAATATTTATAAATAGTTCCAACTGATAGGCCTTCAAAGTGGTTTTCTAAGCATCAGTTATGTCTCGCTCAAATTTCTGAAAGCATTACATTTGCTCCTAGATGGGAAGGAAGACTGGCCTGTGCTGTAGTCTTTACCACAGATAAACAAACACTACCTGCTGCAAAAATCAGGAAGATATGCGATTAGCCTGAAGGCTCCTTATTGTGTGCCTGATGTCAGCTCTTCTTGACTGGAGGTTTCCAATGGATTCTGAGTCAGTGTCAATTGTTATCTCTCCCCACCCTCCCACTAACACATTACAATACAGATCAGTGGACCATTACCATTACAGCATCCAAATTGTGACCCTTCTTCTACTCCCAGGTTTCATAAGAGCCACACTGGCTGTTGTAGCTATAGCTCAGAACTAAACAGGCACTTTTCTGAAGCATACTTAAAACAACTTTAAGGTGCAGCAATTATCTGGCTTTTGTGTGCAAGCTTTTTTTTATATTTCATGCATAAACCAAGCTACAGGAAGCTTCTTAGAATTTCTTTGTGGTTTTAGCAACTAAAAAAAAAATGTAATTTAATGGTAATGCTCACAAACAATTAAAGCATTTAAAAACTTAGCTTTGAAGGGTGCCTTTTCTAAGACAAATTTATAATCTGACTTAATAAGTCATGGCTATGCTTGTAATGCCATTACTATTTCAAATTCTTTATGCAGATTATAAATATTATTAGTATTAAACAGGATTTATATATAGTCAACATATTATGCAGCGCTGTACATTAAATAGGGGTTGCAAATATCTCTACTCTCCCCTGTACCACAGATGCAAGAGGATGCCAGTTGGCAGTTGATAGGAGAATATTAATAATATTATACAGTATTTTTATAGCGCCAACATATTACGCAGTGCTGTACAAAGTCCATAGTCATGTCCCTAGGTGTCCCTCAAAGGGTCTCATAATCTAATATCCCTCCATATGTCTTTATTACAGTGTAAGGTCAAATTTGGGGGAAAGCCAGATTCCGTAACTGTATGTTTCTGGAATGTAAATGGAGTACCCTGAAGAAATCCATACAAACACGGGGAGAACCTGCAAACTCCATGTAGATAGTGGGAGTTAAATTTATCATGGCCCTTCGATTTTGCAGTTGCTGATTTAAATGTCAGTGAGTTGAAAAAAGGTGAACTGAATGTCCTTGCAAATATCCAGTCATGTTTTAGACTCGAATAGGGTCTGATTTTTTACTTTTCTTCTGAATAACTGTATGACGTCAAGAGCATACAGAAATAACATTTAACCCCTGCATTCAATGTGCTGATATGAAATCAATAAAATATACAAATCAAGAACTTATGTGTTCACAGAAATATTTCACTGTATTAAAAGATTAAATTAATATTTTCCCTCTGCGGTGGATCCTTTTAATGATTTAGGTTGTTTTCCTTTATGCCTCTATTCTGACTGGCAAGCAGAACACTCCTTGGTGTGTAGGATCTGCTGGTTTTTCTAGCAGATAATACTTTTTGTACATAGATTCTACCTGCCACTTATGGAACGTTTCTCATTTGTCCAGGTCATCATATATCTAGTAGACTTGGTCTTATATTATTTAGGATGTTTTGCACCTCTTTAAGCTGCTTTATCAGCTCTATTAGTGTAGGAATCACCCTTAAAGTTTTATCCACACAGCACAGGCACCTTAATGTTATACGGTGATACGTCGCAGGTGATACGTCAGGGCGGATCCATGAATGAGGTCGGCTTTGCACCCGACTGAGAATCATCTCATGTGCGTACATAGCCTAAAAATTAGTGTTTTGTAGATCTCCTGTGCTTTTTACATGGAAGTCACACTTCATAGTTACATAGTAGGTTAGGTTGAAAAAAGACATAAGTCCATCAAGTTCAACCACTAGGGAAATAATCATATCCCAATTTTAAAACTCTATAAGACATTGTTGGTCCAGAGGAAGGCAAAAAAAAAACCCAGGTACAATTTGCTTCAAGGGGGGAAAAAAAATCCTTCCTGATTTCATAAGGCAATTGGATGTTCCCTGGATCAATAGTCACTGGTATCTTTACTTTAAAGCCTTAATACCCAGTTATATTCTGTGCTTCTAGAAATCATCCAGCTTTTTCTTAAAGCGATCTATAGTAGTTGCTGAAACTACTTCCTGAGGGAGCCGATTCCACATTTTCACTGACCTTACAGTGAAGAATCTTCTAAGTATACCAGAAGTTTGTGTCATGGATTAACATTGGTATCCTGAATCAACCATTGATTTTTTGTAAGAAACCATTCTATTCTTGTAACTCAAACCAATGTTTCCAACTTTGCCAGCTCTCCAAAATGAAGTTATATATAAAGAATATAGTTTATAGAAGTTTGTATATAGAATACAACTGGACTGTAGAACTATAGAACTTCTACAGAAAATGTGAAGTAAATAAGAAATTTGTGGAGGAATTCGGGTATTTCACTGATGAGACAGACTAATAAGATAACAGACTGGAACTACAGTGCATAGATAGATATTCAAGTAATCCAACCTATCCAGAAGTGTGGAATCTTCGACATTCCAGAGATAGATATAGAAAGTTGCCTTTATTTAAATGTTCTTTTTAGGGACAGAGTTGTAATAACATTCACCAGTTATACTAATAATTACCAATGAACAAGTAATATAGCTTCAATTCATGGGACCCCATAGCAAATATGGGATGGGGCTCCCCAGTGAACTCTCTCTCGATATACTCCCCAGTGAACTTGGACAATGGTATGAGTAATCTTAGCATACATAGGTCCTTAGCCAAAAACAAATAGCAGGGAAGTAATTAACATAGTCAGTACAGAATTTACCTAGTGATGTAATAGTGGTCTGAGAAGAGCAGCTGTGTAGGAAATCACATTTAATCCTTATTTTAAGGAACTTTCCAACATTTTTCAACAGACTTTTTGTACATCAACTAATCTTTTTCAGAGTATACCATTTTGGGGCCCTGGCGAGAATTCCTCCTATACCATCCTCTTCCCAGCCAGCAAGTTGTCAATGGTATTTGGTTGTTTAATAGTCAGTAAAAAAACACCAACAGGAGATTTAACAGTAATAAAACAGGTAATAATACCTATAAAGGTAAATGAACACATAATTGGTAGTGTTCCTATACACAGTTACTCTATAACGCTTTTATTTGAGGCTGGGTTTTTTTCAAATGTCCGACTTGTTTTTGCTTTTTGAGAAGATATGCTGTTTTTTAGCATCAGGAAAGGTTAATATTAAAATACTTTGTGGGATGACAAAGTTCTGAAGGTAGTAAATCTACTCACTAACAGTAACAAAAAGGGAAATCAGTAACAAGCAATAGCATGATCCTACACAATCCTTCTGCGTGTTCCTCTCTCAACTCTTTTTGGATTGGATTATCTTCATTGGATTAAGGTTATCTTCATCTACAAACCATGAACTAAAATATAGTATTGGATTTCTGTATTATCTTCACATGCACACCCGTTTACTTGTTTTTTTAGTTGTCTCAACAACCAGCCTAGAGGGGCTCCCTCCTACCCTTGGGCTGAATCAGCTGCTGTGACTACGGCTTTGCCATTAAACCCAATCCTTTTATTTAACGATTTCCTACTACCTAACACCTGGGAGGGTTGCCAGGGCCCTAAAAGGCTCAGGTCACATCTGGGCACCAGAACTGAAAGGCGCACTAT
The DNA here is from genome assembly GCF_032062135.1 of Pyxicephalus adspersus. Taxonomy (NCBI): domain Eukaryota; kingdom Metazoa; phylum Chordata; class Amphibia; order Anura; family Pyxicephalidae; genus Pyxicephalus; species Pyxicephalus adspersus. Next base: position 28,524,861 of record NC_092866.1, read on the forward strand.
AACAAAAAACAGATGAGTCTGATCCTTGTCCATCCTGACAAGCCCTTTATGTCTTCTTTCTATGCTGTATTGAAGTGTCCTATTGAAACCGTTGAACTTTTTTTAATATTGTTTCATATTTAAAATATAAAAGATGTCTTTATTTTATTGGCTAATGGTGATGATTTTGTGCATGAGTTGGACTGCAGCATTTTAACATGTAGCTTTAGGGTCTGGCTTCATAAATGTCCTTTGTGTATTGTGATACGATATGCAACATATGGTTCACATTCATTGAAAAGTAAAACAGCTTACCTTCTTTTCTACAAGATCCACAGCTAACTTCTTCACATTGTTGAAGCTGGCCTCACTTGGATGGAGGTGATAGAGTTCACGGCAAAGGCCAATCTGAAGTCTGATTGATGTTTTTCCTTGAATCACTTTCTCCAGTGTCATTTTGTAACACAAAAAGATAGCTCCACAGGATAAAAGACCAAAAAATTCCAACTTGATACAAAAAAAAAAAAAATGCCTAAAAATAGTTTGGGAATCCTGTGTACTAAAAGCAAGCTGAATATGATTTGTTTGCTATAATCTGTGGTTGCAAAAATCCCAGGTGTCTTCGAAAAAAAACAAAGATTTTTTGGAAATAAGTAATTCTTTCATTCTAAAAATTTGATGTATTTATGGTGAATATTATTCAGCAGAGATCCAAATAATTCTGATCCAGGACGTTTACTGTAGCTTTAGTTAACTAATAGAAGTATTCTCAATAGTACATAACTGTTTGAAATCAGTGCTTCCAGTTTTGTCTTTAATTGAGGAACAATATGGAGATATCAAGTATGGTGTCAGGTAGAATCAGCTGATCTGGTTTGCACTCTGTTTAAAGGAAACAAAAACAATGCGAAGTTAACTGAATCTATTCTCCCTTGAGAAGATACGTTTATGATCACCCTGTATAAATATATAAATGGTTCATATAGAGAATACTGTTCCTGATATTTCATTACAAGATCATTACAAAGGACAAGGAGGTGCTCTTTGCGTCTGGAAGAAAAGAAGTTTAAGCCCTGGATAAGGAAGGGATTCTTTACTGTAAGGTCAGTGAAAATGTGGAATCAGCTCCCTCAGGAAGTAGTTTCAGCAACTACTATAGATGCTGGATGCTTTTCTAGAAGCACAGAATATAACTGGGTATTAAGGCTTTAAAGTAAAGATAACAGTGACTTTTGATCCAGGGAAAATACGATTGTCTCATGGAATCAGGTAGGAATTTTTTCTCACTGTTTAAACATTGTACCAGGGTTTTTTGCCCTCCTGTGGATCAACTATGTCTTATGGGGTTTTATATCTGAGATATGTTTATTTCCCTAGAAGTTTCACTTGATGGCCTTTTTTAACCTGACTAACATCTAACTATAATAAATCTGTTAATTTATATGTAAAAGACTCATCACTGTATCAACCAAATAAAAAAAAATATAAATAACGTGTACCATGGAGGATACAATTCTCTTTCATGTTCTCTACAAAATCCCATTCACCTGATTGATTATTATGTGCAGCCTGTTTGGTTTTTAGACTCGTAAGCAATCTTGACTTTCTGTTTTCAATAAATCATACCAGACTGATAAGCATTTAGATACAATGACATTGTGTGGGTTGAAATGCTTACACATTAGTTTGTCACAGAGAAAGGTTGAAATTCTCTCGGATAATAAACCAAACATGTAAAACGGGAAGCTTGGAGGATGTCCTGTGAGGTCAGTGGAATTCTCAGAGAAAAAAAAACACCAATGCACAGTTTTTGTTTACAAGGATACTTAATAAAAATCCCCAGAACCAAACAGGTTTCAAATATTGGAAAAGTATATTCATCAAAAGCAATCGTGTCTAAGTTCACCTTTAGAGAACACCTGTACTTACAAAAAATATATACCTATTCTAACCCCCTCCCTTGACCTGACCTTATGTAACCTAACCCACCCACCCCCTCCATTGTAACATCTGAAGAAGGACTGCAGCCTTAGCATTTGTTTATATTCATTCACAAAGTAGTTGTGTGGCCCTATATCTCTTATTGGGGCTCCCCAACGAAAGGGAGAAGTTTAACAGACTACATGAAGCTGTAATGTGCACAACCTTAGGGGCAGATGTCAACAAAATCTAAGACAAAGCCTTTCCCGTGTCGGTAGATAAGAAGTAAGGGAAAGATGGTTTAGGTTGGGTCAAGTGAGGGAGGAAAGGAGTTAAGTCGTAACTACTCAGGCTCATCAAAAACCAGCAGCCACTCAAACTGCATTAGATTTTTTAAAACAAAAAATAAATAATGTGCCCCCATTCTTGTGGATTTCACATATATTTCAAAACAGTATTTCCTTTTTTTCAGTTTTTACTTTACATTGCGAAAACTGACTAAATTTAAAATAATTGTAAAAGTTTTTGTTTTGTTTTTTTATGGGGCACATATGGGGATTCTAAATTCAGAAAATCTTTCAACGAATGTTGCTGCCAAAGACTACTAAAGACAGATTAGTCAGCATCTATCTGTTGGAGATGTATTTTGTATCCGATGCTAGAAACTGATCTTTAAAGGAATGCAGATGTTTTCATAACCGAAAAATCACACCTGACTTTTTTATTGGTTTTTCTATTGTCTTTTTTTTTGCTCCTACTGTACTTGTATATAGTGTATTACGTTGTAATCATTGTATACTAGTTAATCCTTCCTTTGACTTCAGATTTAAGATGCCTGTTATGGATCTATGAAGTCTGAGCCGAAAGCCTCACCCTTTCATGTAGGCTTTCTGTTCAGTGTCACTTGACCCTAAAAGTGTTGCTGGAATTTGTCTAAAAAAATACAAAAAAATACCGAAGTCAACTGGAAAAAAATGTAGTGGTTAATTCTGTTCACTAAAGAATATAAAACAGCTAAATGCCCCAAAATAGCATGGGAAGATCACCAAATAAATGCCTGAGTATTGCAGAAAAATGTGTACGGCAGTAGGAATTTTACATTTTTAGTTAGTATTCATCAGACCAAGAGGAAACCAATAAGAGAAGTTATTTGTTAGGGTTTTAGTTGCTAAGTATAGTTGTTCATTTTAGAGGTTAAACTAAGCATTGGGTGTGCTACAGGAGGTTGAAGTGTTGGGGGAAGATGATTTACTGTAGAGAATACATATATATATTTCCCTTAGGGAAGCTTTAGATTCCTTACTTGTCTATAGGAAAACACAAGTAAAGTCTAAAATCTACCAATGTCAGGCTGCCATACCACAGAACCCAAATGTATTACATTGTAAGCTTTAAAAATAGCTAGAGCAGAGGGAGTGGTAAACTGGCATTTTTTAAATTGAATCAATCTATGCACAAAAAAGCAGTAATTTGGATAATTTTACGATCCTAGTTTTTCGAGGCAGCAGCTTTTTCTGCCACATGCTTTCATTATGACCATGCATGAATGCTGCCTTCCTTGACCCAAGTTGTGCCACATTTCGTGCCTGTCAAACTGATATGTGTTCAGTTATTCGGCTGTGTGCCAGATGTTACCAGCATACCCAAAATGTATTCTATGACTGTTATATGCTGGTTACACAGAAGTTGCACATTAACCCGTGATGGTAAATACAAAATGACTATAATTCTATTTTTTATAGTTATGTAGAAATAAATATTTCTAAGCAGCCCTTTAGAAATATTCACGTTCCCTCAATTCTGCCTGAAAAATACGTACCTATATATTTGGGTAGTAACCTGTCTTTTATCTAAAAATCTGCAGTTTTTGTTCTTGCAGTCAGGGAAATAATTTACAAAAAAAATGAAATGGTAATGTGCACAGACCAAAGGTACATTTTAAACATAAGGATTTTCTTTCTGAAAACCCTATAGCAATATAATAAATTACCAAGTTATTTTTCATGTTAGCTTCAGCTTGTCATCTATTTTAATATGTGTTATATGCATTGCCTTCAGTTAAAGAAATTTATTTGGGAAATATTGGTAAAAAAAAAAAAGAAAAGTTAAAAAAAAAAGGGAATACCTACTTTATGAAATATAATTATTACCTATACTGTGTCATATAATATTCTGCTGGATAATTAAAATGAAAATTAATATTAGTATACTTAAGAAAAACTGTATTGCTTTTGGTTTAAACAGAGTTTTCACATTCATTAAAAGGTTGTGTCTGTGCATGTTTTCTATTGATCTGTAATCCTTTTTAAGTGATAAAGGTAAAAGTGAATAAAAACAACAAAATAGACATAGCAAGTTAATGAATTGCATTTCATAAAGAAAACAATAATACAAATAATGAACAACTGGGCTGCACATGTAAACCATAAAATTGTGAGAAAAAAAAACAGGACATTCATTGGTATCTTACCAATATACATCATACACAAGTATAAAAAGTATAATAAAAGTAAGTAGTAGTAAAAGGCATAATAAACATAGAATACAAATATACATTTACGTTTTCAGTTTCTTAAAAATAGACCTCATAGGGTGGGTTCAGACCCACAGTGGGAGCAAGTGATGCCCAATGGCTCTAGGTGGCTAGTACCTTGCCATCTGCTTAGCCGCTGATTTACCAGCAGGCAGCAGTGAGGGGAAATTACCCACCATAGTATACAGTAACTTGCAGAACCAGCCTCATATACAGTATTTGTACTCGAAACCACCTAGGGTAATGAATACCAAACATCAGCTAATGTGCATGGGTTCCTTTTATACATAGTATACCATGGAAGGTCTGAATTAAATGAACGTATTGTGTCAGTTTGCAATATTTTGTCTGATATATTGAAAAGCAGCATAGTGAATTTTGGAAAACAGAAGCTAATTCGCAAAGGAAGCAATAGAATGGAGAGCAGATGGTATTAGTTTATCAAAGATAAACATTGAATTTGCAGGCTCTGATTGAGACAGATTTAATGTGCTTACAAATAATTAACAGCATCTTACAAAAGGCATTAATTATTAATAACAAAGCATGAATGCCAGGATTCAGTAACAAATGTTACAACTTATTCACTGGGAGAGTGTGTGAAAGCTAAATTATACAGACAAGTTATATTTTTTTATTATTAGGTAATCAGAGGCATAACAATACGTATATGATGTCCTACCTACCGTCTGTATAATATCCCTACCTTCTATTTAACCTAAAGCCGGTCAATGACTGAGCAGCTAGTTAATGTGCTTGTGGCTATAAACTTTTAATACAATGTATAAAGTTAAAGATAGTTAAAGTTTTAATAGTCATTACATTCTGTGTCTTTAATTCTATCACACTCATCCAAAATGAGAAAAGGTAAATACAAAGAAAGAACAGTGAAACATTTTATCGAAAAAATATTTACCTTGTGTTAACTATATTTCTTTAGAGAGGAGCAATAACTAGTTTTGTAAATCAATTGTTCAGAAATGCAAGGCAAATGAGAGAACTGGAAGCTTTCATGCATAAAAAACATCCCTACTAGTGATAAGACTGAGTGGCCAAAATCTGCATGGCAGACACCTGGTGTCCCAGCATGTTTCTCATTTTGTACAAATACACACAGAACACACTCTCTGGCCACAACGTGGGCAGGGTGTCTGATTTCTGCAGCTACCTGGTGTTCCAGTATGTTTGCCATTCTGTACAGGTACTGTACATGCTCACAATACAATCTCTAGCCATGCTGTGCTGCCTGTCAGATGTGGTGGACACAAATACAGCTAGACTAAGCCTGCCCTGTGACCCCCGATTACCAAGACGCCAAATAAAAGCTGTTTCCTCATTAGATCACCTCACCTGTTATAGTGTTAAGCTACGTACACACGTTCTATTTACACAAAAGACTGAAATATGCATGAATGAGCGCTGTACTTACAAGGATGTTGTGCTCTATGGAGAGGGAAGGGAAAGAATGAGCGTGTGGCACCCAGCTGTGCTCTCTTCCCTTCACTTGCATTTTGGTCATTTTTGTTTCGTAGTTCATTGATCCACCACTGATCCATGAACGACGTCGGACAGCCACTGTCCACATGTCAGATTCTCGTCTGATACTAGCCCTGAGGTGAGAATCATCTGACGTGTGTACGTAGTTTTAGTTTCCTAGCATGTGAAGGTGCGTTTAGTAGTTTGATTCTTGGTTGCTAATCTTGCGCTGACCTCTCATTGTCTGCTGCCTTAAGTTACCTTTTGCCTGACCTTGAAAAGTCTCTGGATACCTGTGACTCTGTGTATGGCCTTTGGCTCCAACCTTTGATCTGCTCTTGCTCCTGCCACTGAAAACGTTGCCTGGCAGTTTCACCCTTTTTTATGACCTTAAAAGAACTATACTGAAAACAGAAAAAAAAATATATATATATGCTTACCTTTAATCCCACAGTGCAGTCCAATCACTCCAGGGGTGATGCAGGACGCATTAGGTCCCACGTCGTACCGTCATTCATCCCAGAACCGGTGCTTCGGAAGCCACCATCTTCTACTCTTCTTCCTGGTTCTTTTACCTTTAGGTATGCTTTAGGTCAATAATATTAAATCAATATATATTCCAACCTTTCAGCTGCTCCTTCTCTGTATTTTGGCTTGACATTCCAGCTACCCCTTGAGCCTGTTTTGTGGGCTGCTGGGCCTCATTCCATCAATGTTTACCCAGATGCCATCCTTTCCCCACACATGTCCTACAGGCAAAAAAGTACTAAGGTGGCTAAACCTGTCTCTGGAGGCTGTGCAGGGGCTCGTCTATAGGTGAACAGTATGACAATAGTTCATGGGATTGGCTTGTGGCCAAGCATTGATGGACAATAGCTTTACTTTAACATTGCAGTATCTTGGCTTATTTTATCACTGACTGGCTTTTTAATTTTCTTGGCTATGCTTTTCAGATATTCAAACTAAAATGAATAAAGCTCCTGGGTCAAATGGCCCACACCTATAAAGTATTTTAATTTTTAGAGAATTTTTTAGTGTTTTGGTATCACACTAGACTGGCACAATGCTAGAATGGTCCAAAATGTCAAAAGTCTCAGGCCCAATAACTACAGGTCTATGTTTAGCTCATTTATTAGGGAAGATATTTGAGGGTATGATAATAGACCACATGTTAGAAAACAATATCAAAACTGATAGTCAGTATGGGCGCAAAAATGTAATTGTTGAATAAACTTTCTCTATATGAGGAGGTAAACTAAAACAGAACTAAGAGAGGCTTTATATATGGTACACTTGGACTTTGCTAAAGCATTTGACATTGTCATTTTACATGTTATCTAAGTAAAACTTGGATGCTAATTACTGCTGTTTTAAGATACTCTTTTTCAAAATAAATATGGGCTATGGAAGACCTTTGAGGAACAAATAACTAAACCTGGAGCAGTTTGCTCAAGAAAAGTTGTACACAATTTCCAGTCTCATTCATAGGCATGGAGAGTGATTTATTGCAATTATATTTATTTTTTAGAAAAACGCATACCAAATTTTAACTTTGGGATACCAATAATTATTTATTGGCAATTTTATTTGTTTCTTTATTTACAAAACAGAAATGTCCTTCAATTCATAAATACATTTTCCTCCCAGAAAAATATATTTATATATTTGAATATAAAAAGTGTACACATTTGGCTGTATAAGTGTGAACACCTTTAAACTAATACTTTGTTAAAACACCTATTGTGATAGGTGATACTGACTGTGATACTGCCACCATTGTGCATCACCATGGGGATGGAGTTTTTTGGTGATGCAAAGTGATGTTTGTGCGCCAAATGTTCCTTTTAGAATTGTGGCTAAAAATTTTAACCTTGATCCCATCAGACAGTAATACATTGTTTTTTGCTTTTGGGAGACTTGATGCATTATTTTGCAAAGTTTAGCTGGGCCTGGATGTTTTCCTTATAAGAAAAGGCTCCTGTCTTGCAACCTTAACCCCATAGTCCAGACATCACCAAAAGAACACCATCCCAACAGTGAAGCATGGTGGTGGCAGTGTTTTTTTTCTGGCTGGAACTGAGTCTTTCATTAAGGTGGAGGGAATCATGAACAATTCCAAATACCCGTTTTAGCTCAGAAGCTTGAGACTTCTGCTAGAAAGCAGAAGATGAAGAGGAATTTCACCGTTCCAACATGACAATGACACCAAGCATACATAAAAATCAACAAAAGAATGGCTTCATTAGAAAAAAAATTAAAGTTTTGGAATAGACCACTCAGCGCCCAGACCTAAATTCAATAGAAAATCTGCAGGGTAACCTGAAGAGACTTGTGCTCAAGAGATGCCCTGACAGGTCTGACAGATTTGGGTAACTTTTGCAAGGAGTGCTGAAATATTGCCAACTATGCTGATAGACTCCTACCCAATAATACCGAATGCCACTTATAATTTAAAAGTATTAGTTTAAGGGTGTGCACACATATACGACCAGATAATCATACATTTTTTTATTTCTAATATCTTATATTTTTTTTCCCTAAAGCTACGTACACATGTCCAATGGTTCTCTGCCTATAATTGGTTTAGGGCCAATATCGGACAAGAATCTGGCATGTGTACAGCGCCCGTCGTCCATACTACGTAATGCAAGGAAAGGGGGAGAGTGCAGAGGGGCGCCGCTCCGTCGTTCTCCACCTCCCCTCCCCATAAAGCAGAATGGTGCTGTATGTAGAACTCGTTCATGCATCGTGCAGTCCTTTGTTGTTGGAAAGGATCGTGGTTACTCATGGGTCCCATTCTCCACATTCTGTTTTTGTCTTGTATATGTTCGTAGATTTTAAGCTGTGATTGGTAGTTAAGTGTCATATTCTTGATTAGATGTTTATAAGTATGGCAGCATTTGTTACTATTGTGAATTCTAGCATTAATTTCTTCTGTGACATTAGTTTTAATTGATTCTAGATCCAAGATATGTGAAACTGTACTCTACTATCTGCATAATTTTTGACTATTAGTTAATTAGTCAGAACTCTGAGCTCTATTTATAAAACATTTGTTTAAATGGCAGTAATTGATTCCCACCTGTTGAGGAACTGTCAGAGTCCCAGTTTTATAAATAGAGCTTTTTGTGTTGTACAGTCCATGTATTTTGTAACTCATAATTTGGGCGCCCTACTATTGAGGCGTCTGTTGAAACTACTTTGGAACAGTTTAGGATTACTATATCATCTGTAAAAGCACATAGTTCAGTAGTCTTGGCGATAACAAAACCTCTCATTCCTCACTTTTTATCATTGCTTCTAAAACTAAATAATATAAATAATATGTTAGATGCATAACAAAGAAAACTAAATTAATCTATAAAACATGTAAAAACATTTAGTAACATCCCTGTAATTCCTTCATCGCATATTATCTCCTTTCTTAAAATGCAGTCTTTAGATGTGGTATTGGCTTTTTATATAGTGAAAGGGCACTTTTTGACATTTTATCCTAGGTAAGATAAGGTAGAGATTTTTGAGACCTGTTAATATAGCAATAAATGTTAACATACTTTATTAATTATTGTTGTACGTTGGAAGACAGGGATTACTTATTTTCTGTGAATCAGATTGCCGAGCAAACCTTAAGAATTTGTATGCAAGTTCTGACACAAACTGATATGCCTATAATTAATTCTTTAAGTTTTAAACACCTAATGAATTCACTTTTGTGACACATCTCTGAGAAATATAAATAGCAAAATACACTATGTACCCAACATTAAGGATTAGAAGAATATGAAGGTCTGCCTTATTACATTGCCTAAAAAAAAAAAAAAAAAAAACTGAAAAATACAGGGCCAGCATGGATACACTAAACCCTGATTTCTAACCACCTTTACCTTTATGAGAATCAGGAAGTACCTCCCTCTAGTGGCACTACCACTGATCTACCTTCCCCGATTGTTCTTACAACCTGATAATAACCCCTTACTTTGACCTCAGAGATCAGAAACTAAATCTCACTGCACAATCTAATTGAGTAATCTTAGATCCATCAACTATGAAAATTGGAAACCAACTCATTAGGTAACAGAGAGACAGAAAAATTAAATAAAGTGTTGAGCATAAAAGGCTCTCATCTTGAATAAATCCCCACTGATGTCTTTTTAGGAATTCTAGTTGTGTGACTTTGGCTCCTACACTAATTTGCATGGAAAATAAAATAAAAACTCACACTCTCCAGGCTAGTTTCAGATCAGTATTGACCACTTAACCACCATACCAGCCAGGTTATTAGCATTTTCAGAAGAAAAGGTTAGTAATAGCAACCATATTTTATCAGGTTTACAAGTTTCCCTCAAACCAATAGGCAGTACCCATAATCTGTAATTCATTTTATACATTATATGTGATATCTTGTTGAATAGTCATCCAAAGCCCATTTGTGAAAGTTCAATATAGCTATTTTGTGCAACAGAGAAAAACTGTTACAGGGTCAGTCAGAGCCACAAGGATATCATAAGAAATGAAGAAACACGTTGTTACCTTTCGCAAGTTGTATTAGAATTATATATTTGGAAAAAGCACCTCAAAATCAGAAAAACTATTGACGATGTAGACAAGATTTTTTTTTCTTTTTAATCATCATTTGCCAGCGATTTTCACTTCTTTTATTACCTGTAGCAATCTTTATAAGCTGAGATGCTGTCTGTTCTATAAATAAAGCCTCCCATGCAGAACAGGAAGTCACTGCCCAAAAACAGGAAGGAATTTTTTAACTGGACAATGCAAACTGTTTATGGATGATTTCAAGGCACTCCCTTTAACGTCAATAGCCAACAAAAAAGCATTCTAGTCACATAATCCCTGTGATTCTAGAAATCAAAGAGGAGTACAGATCTGTATACTTTCAGAATTGAGTCTATAAACAAATACAAAATAAATATAATGCATTATCTGTTTAGTTTAGCTTCAGATACAGAAATGACAGTGAGTGTAGAGATACTTTATGCACGCTATCAATAAGTCCCCCTCTATAGTTATTTTTTTCCAGTCCAAATTATTTGCTTTTTCTTCTGCCATACATTTGCTGGATCACCCAGGTTCACTGATGAAAGTGTATCTTCTCCAGCCTTGGGGAGCTTTAATATATCAGGCCCATTATCTCTGGTGTAATTTCTCTTGTTTAACCTTCCTAGTGTAACTGGGGGTAGAGTAAAATTGCTGACCTTGCGGTAACCCTGAGTCACACTCGGGGTAGGTAAACCTATGGGAAGGTTAGTAAATACAGCGCTTACCTAAACCGCCTGCCTCCTGTGTCATCCCATCGCCACGATTCCTGTCTTCTTCCTTCTTCCTCTGGCATCTGGTGCACCCAATGAGTCACCGGGGAGTTTCCGTCGGTATGTGTTTACGTTGCCGGCGGGGTGGGAAATTCAAAACCTATTTGTATTGCATTCAAGACAAAATACCTGTATTGATTCCAAAACATTGGATTTATATGTGTAAAAGCAGTACATTGATTTCATGAACAATTTATTTTACAGTATAATATAATAGTATGAGTATAATATTTATTTCTTTTTAAAAAATTAAATTTTTTTTTAATTTATTTTTTACATGATTTTGTGTTTCAAACTTTATTATACTCATACTATTATATGATACTGTAAAATACATTTTCACAAAAAACAATGTACCGCTTTTAGACATATAAATCCAGACAGAAATGTACCGCTAGGGAAGTTAATCTCCCTGCTGTCACCTCTCTCTCACTCTTTCTGGTTATCAGCTCTCTCTCCCTTTCCATGGTTTCAAGTACCTTTTTGGCATTACCTCTGCCAGTCCCTTTCAGGTTCTGGCCTCTCCCCCCCCGATGTCAGTTCTTTTTCTGAGTGGCATCAGTTCTCTTTTTCTTTGGGGTTAGCTCTTTCACTGAGCCCGATTTATTAAAGCTCTCCAGGTTTGGGGGGATACACTTTAATCAGTGAAGCTGGGTGATCCAGCAAACCTGGAACAGATTTCTTAAAAGTCATTTGCTATTTGTTAGCAAATGTTTTCAATCCCGGACCAGCGAATATTTCTTATATGTGCACATAAGACATTTGATGCAGGCTTTGCTTAGAAAGTGCACAAAAATTTCAATTTTACTGCTTTAAATCTTGTTGCTTCCACAATCCATCCTCAGCCAGTCTGGTGTCATTACTTTATGCATCCTTGATTTCAGTTGGTACCCAAGAACTCCCCCATGTACTGAAATGGGAAGCCGAAAGCTGGGGTGTACATTAGCACTTGAGGAATGGAGTGAGATATGGTTAGCAGTGGCAAAATGTTATTCCAACATTTTGGGACAAGAGAATGCATACAAATTGCTGTGCAGATGGTACTTGATCCAAGTGCAGTAAGCTAAATTTGTTCCAGGGGATCTTCTAGATGTTTTTTGGATGTGGAGCTGAAAGCACTCTCCTCCACATCTGGTGGGAGAGTTCGATTTTGTGTGTGTACAACCAGTTGCAATCTGTCCTACAGGTTTCATTGTAGCCACTGCTACACAGGCGTCTTCCCTCTATGCAAGCATTCCCATAAATTTGCTTTTTCTGTCTTTATTGCCAAGAGACAAACAATAGCATCAGCCTGAAAAAAACCCTCTCTTAACCAAGTCATATCTAGCGTCTCTGATACACTAGTATTAGATTAGATGTCTGCTATCTCAATATCTCTTTTTTTTTTTTTTTTTTTTTTTTTTTTTTTTTAAAGGCCTCCTTGGTTGGACCATCATAGTTCTCCTGATATCGATTTTTGCACTTTTACTACTAAACCATGCCGTTAGTACCTACTATCCCCCAACAGACCCCTTGCCCCATATTTCCTCTTCTCTGCTCCAGATGTTCTGTTTTCCGATTTCTTTTTTCTGTTCTTTTTCTTATTTGGTTTGCTATGAAAATGGCCAGGCTCCCATATTATACTGTGATTGCCATTACAGCTAGATTGGTACCTGATCGATTTTTTTTTTTTTTACCATAGTCTCTTTATGATACTGTTTACCTGTTTTTCTTCAAAATTCCCTGTTTGCCATGTTTTTAGTCTAATTTCAAATGTGTTCCTATGGTTCTTTGTTATTGCTATTCTCTGTATACTTTATTAAGTATATAAATGTTAAAATCGTAAAAAATTATTAAACACAGTGGAACCACAGTGCTTACTGGCATTGCTGTGGTCTGGCCCTATGCCCCCTGTGACTGGTGGGGGAGAGTGGGTGGTAGATACATTTTTTGGGTATGGGTATCAACATTGCCACACGCCTGTAAGCTTGAAAAAGGATATAGCTTAGGAAGTATTTTGTTTACTTAGACTTGTACATCACATTTTAGCTCTAAAGTATGTGTTAAACTAGTTGAACCGTCATAGAGAAGCATTTAGTTGTACTTTAAGCAGTGATATATTATTCTGTGTGGTTTACATATCTGGTCCCAACATTTCAGGTATTTTGTTACTGGTTTCCTGTCGAGTACAAATTCTGAAAGAAAGAAAAATGAAAACATCCATGTCTTTTTATTAGTGCTGTCATCAATGTTTAATGTAATTTTTCATCAAGTGTTCCTAACGCCAGTTCTTGCTCTGGGATATGTCCTGTTTACTTTCTACAGCGGTAAAGCTATTAAAATAGTTTCTGAGTGACAAATTTAGGATGAATTCATAAAGAAACGTACATTGGCACCTACAAATCAACTAGAAAAAAGCAAGAAACACTGTTTTCTTTACCTGTACTGGCAATTACACTGGATATCTAAACCACCTATCAGTCCAATGCTAAATTTGGATGTAGGCACCTACTCAGGATTCATTTGGTTTTAGAAACAGAGAAATCCACCCCCAGATGTTTTACTCTTTAAAAAAAAGCTATACTCCCATTATTTATCTCGTACAATAATGCTGTTGCATTTATGTAAAACATGTAGAGGTATTTATATTAGCTTGGAATGTGCCATTTGTATTATCTATATATATATCTCTATCTATCAACTGTATGTATGTATGTTCCACCATCACTCGGGAAAGCATGGAGACATTTCAACCAAACTTGCCATACATATAACTGAGACTCATGTGAGGGCACCAGTCATCTTTGTACAGCACTGTGCTATATGTCAGATATCTATGTATGTATGTCATCACTAGGAAACGCATTGAGACATTTCAACCAAACTTGCTAGACATATGTCCACAGCTGATCTTTGTACAGCGCACTGGTATGTCAGAGGTATATAAATGTATAATAGTAATAGTGTGTGACTGTGGGGGGGGGGGCGCATTGGAGTGTCAGCTCCTCTGTACAGAGACTGATGGGTCTAGCTCTGTGTGTTTTATTGTACAGCGCTATGGTATTTGTCAGA
>NC_092866.1:28540314-28542246 GCF_032062135.1 Pyxicephalus adspersus
TTTTTTTTTATTTAACAAAACTGAATTATGCTATAAAAGCCTTTTTTCCCACCCAGTTTAATTTACAGTACTGTGGGAGCATAAGGTAAATATCCTTGGACACCTAGAGGAACTTGTGCTAAAGATCATAAAAGGCTATAAAACATTTTAGCAAATTAATATTTATGTGATAGCAGGATATAGCAAGGATTAATTATGTGATTGATTGGCTGAACTTAGGGGTTTTACCACACTAACTTGATTTTGTTTTTGTCTACTCAAATAGGACTTGATTTTAAATGTATTTGTTTACTGATTTCTGCATTGTTTAGGTATGTGAGATATTACATGACATATATATTACACATTTATGATAACACTGGGGAACAATTTTGAATACATTTTTTGTTACTTCAATTTTTAAGCTTATTTACACTAAATAGGTATGCAGATTCTGAAAGTGCAGTTAGTTTTCTTCTATCAAGTCAATTTTTTTTTCTACCGCTTATAATAATGCGGTTTTTGTAGCGTGGATTTGTATAGGCTATTCATTTACACGCAGCCAGGTGACAGGTCAGAGGTTGTGCGCTTCTCTACGTAGTGAATAAGCAAAATTCATTTTTCTACTTACACACGCATTTCCTTTCTTTCAGATCATGTCTGGCTCTGCTGTTTCTCGTCATAAGTGCCTAAATAACCCCGATATATATAATTTTGTTATACCTGTGGCAGTTTCACCATCCCCAGTCAAAAGGCGAACATCAGCACATTTGTGGAGCATGCCTATTTGGCATATTTTAACGTTAAACTTGGTGATCAAGATAAGTCTTGGGCCCCTCATAAGGTGTGCAAACTGTGTCGAGGATTTACAGATGTGGACAAAGAGAACACGTGATAAGATGCCATTTGGTATACCTAGGTTTGGCCATTTGGTAAACCTGGTTTGGTGGGAGCCAGGCGATCATTTCAGTGACTGATACTTTTGTATAATGAAAACTTTAGGATATTAACAAGAAAAATAAATGTAACAGAGTATCCTAGTCTACCATCGGCTATATGTGCAGTGGCTCATTCAGATGAAATCCCAGTGCCGGTTTTCGTTACATTATCCTTGGTTGAAGAACATGATTATATTGATGAACTAGGTGACAACAATGATAATAAGTTTGAAATTGAAGAGGACTCTGTTCATAAAGTATTTTAACAGCATGAGTTGAGTGAGTTGGCACTATCGAAGAAGGCTTCAGAACTCCTAGCATCAAGACTACGTAAAAAAAATAACTTATTTGAAAAAGGAACAAAAAGGTATCATACTTTTGAACCAGGGAAGTTGCATTTCTGCAGTACTTGAATATGGCGACTATTCATTGATAGCTCAAAGCAGAGCCTAAAGTACGTCCTCCTTCACAAATGGCAATATATTTGGGTCAGCACCAATTGCCCATTCAGTTTCTCTTTGTGAAGAATATGCAGACATAAAGAGAGCTATTGACTTGTTGCAATATCACTAACACAATTGGGCCATCTGTGTTGACCTTAAAATGGTATGGTCCTTCTTGGTCAGCAACAAGGCTACACCAAGTATCCCTGTTATCTGTGCATGTGGGACAGCAGAGCTGGTGAGAGGCATTGGGTGGAAAGGAATTGGCCTCCAAGATCTTCCTGCCTTTACACATGAAACTGGGTCTGATGAAGCAGTTTGTTAAAGCTTTGCCAACTGAAGGAGACTGTTTCAAGTACCACATTATAGCATTTCCTAGTCTGTCATTTGAAAAAAAAAAAAAAAAAGGCCGGTGTGTTTGATCAGCTCGGCAGCTCATCAAAGATGAACATTTCATCAGGACAATGTCAGAAAGGGAAAAGAATGCTTGATTATCAATTAAACCATTGTCAAGGACTTTCTTGGAAACACACGAGCAAATAATTACACAGATATTGTCCAGAAACTCTTGG
>NC_092866.1:28542949-28546501 GCF_032062135.1 Pyxicephalus adspersus
CGGAGTCAGATGTGATCAGGATCTGTGTGCATGTCTGGTTGTGGAACTTCTAAATTATTTTTCATATTTCACATTTCATTTTTCATGCTGGAAAAAAACATAAAAAGAATACACATAACTAGAGCTTCTTACTTAGCATCCCTGAGAAATTGTGAAATCCTTGAAAGGAAATGGAAGCAGTTGCACCCTGCAGACAACAGGCTCAAAAAAAATATTGAGACACTTGGAATATTTAACTTATTTTACAAATTGGAATTCCACCTTTTTATACAAAGCCTAATAAAGTTCAGATAGTTCTGTTATCGTATGTGTAGCAAAGCACCAAACCCTGATTATAGAAAAGAGGACAAATACATGTTTTTTTTAAATGTTTACAGGACTTTTTCATATGATTCAGACTGGTTTTAATCTAAATATCAGTATCAAAATAACAGGCATATTTGTTAAGGTTTAGTTATGCATAATCCAGTGAAAGGCTTACGTGTTTCCACTAGTATTAAACAGAATTTGCTGACTTTTCAGGAGGGCAATATGAAAGATGTACAACCAATGAGCATCCGGGATGTCCATAAATGTACCCCAGGGGGAAAGCTTATCGAAAATGGTGCTGCTAAGAATAGGGAGTGAGAGCAGAACCTTCAGGCCCTGGTTGAGATCGTACAGCTGGGAACGCACCGCAAACATTCTCTTGCTATCACAGTGGCCGAACAGCTGACAGACTTAAAACGCTAATCCATGAAAAAAAAATAGAAGAATTGTCTTATTTCACACTACATTTTGTTTATGAGTAAGGCAACACAGTTTAATATTTTACACAGAGCTATATATCTTTCCCTCAGGAAACACAGGGCGCTAGTGATAGGAAGCTAGACATCATCAGATATCTATTAAACTGTCGCCTTCCCCAATTGATACAGGGAGAAGCAGAGTCTGAAAGGAGAGCCCTTTCTTCAGAAAGAAGCTGAAGGCCATGGTTTCTCAAATGAAGCCAGGCAAAAGCTTGGGCCCCGATGGGTAAAAGTCAAGCTCTTTAAATAGGGCCCAGTACAAAAGTACCCGTTCACGCTAAAAGTAATTGTATTATGGTAAATATAGGGATACTTCAATTTATATAACTGCTTAAAATCAGCAGGGATATGGGTTTAAAATTGTTTCACCTTAATGGGGGGGGAAAAAAAAAAAAAAAAAAAAAAAAAAAAAAAAAAAAAAAAAAAAAAAAAAGGAGGTCAGCGACTCCAAAACCTTTCTGCAAAGAAAAAAAATACTTTAAATTGTTGGCCAACCCAAACTTAATCTGGTAGGCATGAGAGATTGTCAGCATAAAGACCAATTGTAAAATATTGGTTGGGGAAAGTTATGTGTTTCAAAGGCAATCAGTGTCTATTAACACGGAGAGGTGGGAAAGTGGAAAGGTAGGTACAGAGTTAGAGGTCAAGTGCTCAATGATTCGCTAGAGCTAGGAACAGATATAAACTTAGAGTGATATCAGCATCAACAAAGTAAACAGAACATTGAACTCTTACTTTAAGTAAGACATCTTCATTCTGTTTGTACAAATGCACTCTGCATAGTATATCATTAGGTGTAATTGAAGGGTTACAATAATCATTTGATGTACCCTGTCTGACAGTACAAGTATAAAATATTGATGACCCGTGGTCCACCAAAAGTCCACTAAAAGTGGTACCATTATTTTTTTTGGCTTGAGTTTGTTACTCTGGGGGTTTCCTCTGCTGCTAGTGCTCAGGGTGGTTTTCTGTTGAGATAAATGTAGGAATTACTGTCTAATGCCTAGACTTAAAGCATAAGTGCTGATAGATTGAAACCTGGTTTATTAAAGCTCACAGGAGAAGATTCATCAGTGAACCTGGGTGATCCAGCAAATCTGGAATGAACCTGGTCCAGGATTGAAAACATTTGCTAACAAAAAGCAAATTAATTTTAAGAAATCCATTCCAGGTTTGCTGGATCAACCAGGTTCACGGATGAAAAGTCTCTTCCCTAGTCTTGGTGAGCTTTAATAAATCAGGCTTTTTGTGGTAGATTATGACCTTCAGGAGGCTCCACCATTCAGAATACTTTTTAATGCGGGCATGCCAGCAGCTTATTAGGAAAAGGCAGTTATATCCTGGTATCTCTTTTGTCTCTCCTAGAAAACCTCAAATAATAAATGGAATGAAGTTTTCCAAGGATTATAATAAATTTATACCGTAGCTTAGTAAGAAGTGTTTAGGGGCAATTTCACAGTATTCTACTCTAATTTACCTGGGAAAAGGAACGAAATGATCAGGAGAAAAAAAAAAAAAAAAAAAAAGGACTACAGTTAATGCTAGAATCACAAATTTGCAGCTTTTTATTCGGGATCCAGGCTCATACTTCTGGGAAATAATTAGGCACAGAGGAAGTTCCACACAACTCTTTTATAGGGAGTAGCTTGGAGGAGCACAGGAGTTCAAAAAGTAAAAAATAGTAATAGGAAGTGGGTGGGTTAGGGAGTGATGTAAAGACACTCTTTAGGCCACTAAAACCCACCTAAGAAAATTTATAAAGTCAGTTCCACAACGGGAAAAAAAATCCTGCAGACAAACTATATTGACTCTACTAAAACCAGAAAAATCTAACATTTTCTGAACTCATAGACATATAATTTATTCTTGAACAGTTGGCGGTGAGAATTGTTTCCATAATGAAAGATACACACTTTAGCTGCATTGAGCAATTGATGTAATAGAGAGTTTCAATATAATTTTATACACATTACGACTATGGACTTTGTACAGCACTGCGTAATATGATGATGCTATATAAATACTGTGTAATAATAATAATAATAATAATATCTGTTACTCTCCACCAGAACAAGGACCAGAGCTCCAGAAGGTTTTCTCTAAAAACTACAGCTTCCAGTACCGGTGCTTTACATGCTTACCAAGTTGGTAAACAAGTGATAATGGCCCCCGCAGAGGTCCAGATGGGTTACAAAGTGTTTCTAAGGAAGATAGTTGCCAAGAACAATGTTGAGGTGGTGGCAGGAAGCATAATAGGCAAACTAGTTGTAATGTTCCCGATGTAGCCCACCAGAGGTGAGAATGTTTGTTTTGGAGGCAATCGGCTGTGGTGCACCCTGAAAAATGTAGAAAATGAAATGCTTGAAACACTCCTTGTTTTTTCTATGAACTAAACAGTAGATTGAAAAGGCCTGGAGAGAAAAGTGTGGATAACTTACAATTGGAGTCATTGGTGAGGGGTAAGATACTATGCTTGAATGCTAAAGTATTCATGAACCACTTGGAGTGCCAAACCTATGAGTAGATGTTTATGTAAAGTAGGTAATCCACTATTTGGTGCCCTCATTGCCCCTGCAAGGTCTAGGAGAAAAAGAAAAGTATTATTTAAAAAATGCTCATGTTTGCAATAATCTGTCAGTCTAGTTGTAAAGATCATGTAAAATAATATGGTTAATATTCATTTCAGCAATAAGAGAAAGTGTGATAGGGATGCAAGTATATAATAGCTGTTCAAATGTAAAATAGGGTACCAGATTTTTTCATG
>NC_092866.1:28550646-28552314 GCF_032062135.1 Pyxicephalus adspersus
CTCTTAAATTGCACCTGAGTGCAGGTGCACATATTACAATCAGGATTGGCCAAGGAACCCACCCTTCACTTTCCTTGACCGGCTCCAGGACCCTAAAGAACCAGGTTTTTTCTCTTATAAACCTCCACAAACCTTCCCTTCCAGGTTTCCCTGGAGCCTTTATTACAGGTAATACCTCAGTCTGCGTACTACATATGCCCCATCCCAGACCTTTTCTGACAGGCACTGCAAGACCCTGTAACACCCCTAATTATACATAAATCAATGCATTATAAAACTAAATATAACACAATATTTTTTACCATAAAAGTTATACTCAAGAAACATTAAATAAAAATATGTGATACATAATTAAATGATTTATCAATCATTAATGCTTTCTCCTCTTAGGTATTTAGGCAAAAAGCGAAACATTTTTGTATATTAATTTGAGCAATCCTGCTCGCTTATTGTTAAAAATACACTATTGATGCTCTCTAATAAAGCACCCGAATTATTTAGCCTATTTCTTCCTACTACTTTTTTCCATTTAGAGAACATGTTCTCAACAGGATTAGGAATGGAGAGTATGATGGTAAAAATAAGAGTTGGTGTCCCTTACTTTCAAATAATTTGGAATTAATGTATCTATTTTAACACTAGACAGATGCATTGATAAATTCCAATGGCCATTAAAAAGAACTCTACTTTCTTGATGAAGTAGGTTTTAACATCTCAAGAGAGAACTTTCAGTTTTATGAAAGGGGAAATTATCCAAAATTAGGATGGCATGCTAAACAGTCTTTTCACTAAAAACATTCAAAACCTCATCAATAAAATTGAGGAATGCTTTTTGATTAAATGCTCGTGCTTGTGACTTAAAGTGGAGGGTCGCATTTTTATTCCTCACAAATTGAATATTTTCTGGAACGCACTCCAGCCACAACATGCACCGCCCTTTGCCCAGTAGGAGATCTTCCCCTTTTGGTTCCCATTGAGATGGTAAAACCTACTTCATCAAGAAAGTAGATGTTTTTTCCATCTTCCTTAGCAATCAGATCAAGGATTTTTTTAGCATAGCTAAGCTTTTCCTAAAGAGAGAGTGGGAATCATTGCGCCTTGCAGGAATTAAAGTCCTTTTTAATGACCATTGGAATTTATCAATGCAGCTATCTATTGTTGAAATAGATTATTACATTATTCCAAATTTGGCAAATAAATGATCCTTCATTTCCCTGAGTCTTATTCCGCAATCTTTGGACATTAACTTGTAAAACTCCTCCTTTTGGGCTTCATCCAACTTTGAATTTCTCATACCCCCTCTTGGTAATTTTTCCACTCTACCAGAAGATTCATAGGTCTTAATAATTTTGGTTATGGTTGTACGATTACAACCCAAAACCATTGCTATCTGGGAGGCATCACTTCCATTCAGATAACTGTCTACCACTCTTTGACGTTCTGCATTACGTAATTCTCTGGCCATAATGGTAAATGCAATCCTAAATATAAAGCTAATAACTTTGAAGATAAAAAGATAAATATTATTGTTAACCTAAAACTTAGTATAAATCCCTGAAATAAAGATATTTATTTTAAATAAAAAAACATATTAATTGACAAATCATCAATTTATTTTCATATATTTTTATTGTTTCTTGAGAAAAACTTTTATGGTAAAAATATTGT
>NC_092866.1:28553340-28554824 GCF_032062135.1 Pyxicephalus adspersus
GTGATATAGATCCATAGAATTATACTGTGCTGGAACTTTTATTAGCTTTTACACACATTTAGACATTAGTCATAGCTGCTGTATACTGGGAAACACAAAAGTGTTAAAAAATAGCAAACTATTATGTCACGTTACACGAGCAGTCACTAACACACTCTTTGTATGTGTACATTTCAGGAAGGTGACAACCAGTTACCATAGCTAGGTATGTTACAAATCGGGGACACACCAACACCCCAACATTCCTCCCTCACCATCACTCCGCGACAGACTGAAGGGAATTCATGCGGCATGTGCAGGGCGGGCAAAATAGAGTTGGCGATTGGTTCGGTATACCAGCGTCTGCTTATGGAGAACTCCTCTGTCCAATGGAAGCGAGGGTGGGCGTGGCCACGTATGTATTTCTCCATAATGACTTCCTGCTTTGATGTGAGCTTGCTGTTGTCGGTGGTAGCCTCGGTGGTCATATGATTCATATATTAGTATAGTGCAAGGTGCGTGTTACAGCGTTTATATACACCAGCCAGGCAAGGAGAAGAACATTCATTGTTGTGCTGATTGTGTTTTGCAGATGAAACGCTGGAACCCTGAAGTGCTGGTACCTGTGTGTGGAGCATGTGTACTGGGCTCCTCTGTGGTGCTGGAGGTGTTTTATGTCCTTTTATCAAACCCAAGCCCTTTTCAGCTCCCTCTGCTCCTGCTGATATTATACCTTCTATTCAATGTGGTGGGGAACATGCTGAAATTTGTCTCCACTAACTCTACCATAGCTGGTGTCTTCCTGGAGCATGACTATGTGGGCCAAGGATGGCTGTGAGTATCATGTGTTGCCACATTCTGATTTCCTTTTACATATTATTTCCCTGATAGCTGCACACCATGACTCATTTACTGATAGGGCCTTTCTGATGTGGACAATTCAAGATCTAAATACTAAAATCTCACATATGCAATAAATTGTTAATGTGATTTTACTATCCTGAGATTCATTAAAATATTACCATGTGATGGTGCCATTAAATCAGTGGTCGCCAACCTTTTTGCACCGATGGACCACTACATTTACAGGCTCAGGACCACGCATGAAACTTCCTCTTTAGTGACGCCATGATGCCAGAACCCGCCCACTCTCCCTTCGCAGGTCTGATCCCAACCCGCCCAGAGCCTGGGATACGTACAGGGGACATGATTGGCAGCTCTGACCAGTGGGTCCTTCTCCTGACCCCTCTTGGGGGCACACTGGCCAGAGCCATGGACCAAGTCAAATTTTCTCTGGACCACTGGTTGACGAATGCTGCATTAGAGTCCTTGTATAGGCACTTCCTGTTATGGACTGACCCCAAGCTTTGCTCCTGTTGTCAAGCTCTCACATAAACCCTTGTTGGAGAAGAGGAGAGAGGCCGCTCTCCTCCAATCACAAAGATGCTTATAAAGGTGATTGAAGGAAAGTCAACCATGAGACTTTGATAGGTTATATTATTGCC
>NC_092866.1:28555854-28597464 GCF_032062135.1 Pyxicephalus adspersus
GTCCTACGACGTGATCACCACTGCACATTACTTGGAAATTGTGTTGGCTTCTTTAACTACAGATATTTCCTCTGTTCCCTGCTGTATGGATGGTTGTCACTACTGTTTGCCACCATTCTTAATGCTGAAATATTTATAGAACTACTTCATGAGGGATTCAGCCTTCACAGCCTCTTCCTCCTTTTTGTGCCTTGGATGATGTTGGTTTTAGGTAAATATGACATTTTTCTTTATAATCTATTGTATATTTAGCTTAAACAATTTGTATGAAATCTATTCTAATAATGTTAGAGCACAAACCAGATATGAACTGCTTTCTGCTCAAACATTCAGAACCAGAACACAATTTGTCATGATATTGCTTCTTCTCTTTTTATTTTACTTCACCTTTTTAATTGTCTTGTCAAGGGGTTGGCAGGTTGTGGACAGAAAGAATGTCTATATTTCTTCCAGAGAACAGAACAGTTTTTGGTGTGTCATGACCAGCCATTAGGTCCTTGGGTCAGAGTTTTTATTAAAGATTGATGAGAGCACCATTGTTTTAGTCATGTGAATAAATTTGGTGTCTCTTTATCTTGGAGGTTCTAAGCAGGGGTCAGCTGTAAGCGCTTATAAATAATGAAAAGAAAAAAAAAAGTTTTTCAGCTGGATCTGTAACACCCAAAGACTTTCTGCTATGTTGGTAATCTTTTAGTGGTTAGTCAAGGTAGGCTGCATTTCCCTTTCACTTTTTTTCAGCTGTGGTAGGAGTTGACTTTCAAAAGTCTTAGAGTCCAAAAAAGTGCCTGGATTTCAGCGTAGACCTTACCAACAAGGGTTTGACAGACACCTGACGCAAATTACCAATTTATACCAAATAATCTCCAGGCATGTAGGCCATAATTAGGGCAAACAGTATTTAGGCTAAAATCTGCCCTTCTTTTCAATTTTGTACAGATGTACAGGCTCCTATATTGTCCTGAAATTGCATACTTGGATTTCACTTCTGTACATAGGAAGCTACAGCAGGGCAGATTTAGCCATTTTCTATTACTTTCTGATGGGCATCCATCAATATTACTTTCAATCATGGAAACTCAGCATTACATATGGACATTATTTAGTGCATCATGCATGAGGTAGGATGCTCTGATGTTTATGGAATTAGATCATTCATAGCAGAGGTAGGCAAACTCTGGCCTTTAGGCCAGATGCGGCCTAGGCGGTAGTTTGTTCCAGCCTAATGGGGGTGGCTTATTTGATGGGGATGCCTTATCATCGGGGGAACACGGTAAGAAAGTCAACAATAGCAGGTTAACTGCAAACAGAACAGGGTACAAAGCATTTTTACAAAGCATGATTTCTATACTCAAAACGCATGGAGAACCCTTTCTCTCAAAGAAGGAGGCTGGTAATGGTATCCCCCTTACTTCCTGTATCCCTTTTGAACCATAAAGTTGTTTCTTGGTGACAGGACCAGCAATCTTTGTCTTTGGCCTCAACCTTTGTGTTCACAGACAATCACTACTCAAAGGCCTTAGCATCTGCTTTGGTTTGGAGCTATGCCATTCCACACATTTATTATTCCAGTGCTGACCTCTCGGTTGGCATTTTTCCTAATTTGGATTATGAAAAAGCAAGACAACAAAGCACACATTTAAAATAGGTGCAAAACTCAATTCTTGCTTAAGTAGCTTCAATACAGGTTGATGCCACATTTAAGTTCATATTTCAGTGGGGAAAAGAAGTTAGAAAGCTGTGGTTCAGAAAACAGCAACACAAATTCCTGGCTTAGCATCTTCTGAGATCAGTACTTTTGTAAGATAAGAGACTCTTGTAAATAGATTTTTTGTGTAAAAAATATATGATTACAGAGTATATGCAAATATGATTATAAGTTTCTAGATTAAGTTTCTAGTTGTCATTAGGTGTTCACTAATTTATTCTGGGCCTTTGGCAAAAAAAAATCAATAAACAACCTTGTGTTTTTTTTATATTATTTTTATAAAAATTGTATGCATTTGATTTTTTGGCATATACCTTGACTTGTAACAAGCATTTAGCTGATTTATTGAGTATAATTAGAATTCCTGATTTGCATACTTGTTCCAAATTAAGGAATGAAAACATTAAGATGATTAACATTAGGATTAGCATGACAGTCCATCAAGTAGCATTTTGAAAGGCGATTTTAGCAACTAGATCATTCATTTTTTATCATATTTCAAATTGTTTGGAGGCAAAGCATGGCCAAACAGTTTACAATAGGATTGGTGAACTAAAGTGATCAGTTTTCCATTGTATATGGTACTGCCACCGTAGTTAAATGTGCCTGTGTTGCTACTTACTCACTCCAGACTTTTAGGTTTGCCTTTCTTAGAGTGTTAAAAGGAATACTCTCTAGCTGCACATTGATGATGCAAGTATTTTTATTAAATTTTCCAAACAAATAATACTTATGACAAGAAAGAATAACAAAAGTATAGGAAACAGAAGTAAGCAAAAATAAATGACATGCAGTCGTAGGGTTACCAGGTCTTTTAATGAGATACTATAGTGAAATATAGGGCTACAGCTTACAACTGATTAATAGCCGTCTAGAAACATAGAATGACAAGAGAAGGGACAATAAGGGGGAAGGGTAGATATGGGGGACTAGGGAGCAGAAACCCAGGTATTGCATTGCCTGTGTGGAATTGGTATGTATCAGTCAGATGGTAGGTCTTCCCTAAGGGGGGGAGGAGTTATTAAACTGTCAAAATATATTGGTGGGGGATAGTGGGTAAGAGTCCCATGGTGCCCATATTGATGGAAAAAGTTATCAATGCGGGCATGTAACTGGGCCATGAGATGTTCCATAAGCTGAACATCCTTAATTCGGGCATATAGATTGGAAGCAAGCCCTTTTTAAATAGGCAAAATGGGTTTAGTCGTAGAGGCTGGGAAAAAAAGAACATAGGAAAAGAAATATACCAAATTTTACCAATGGTAATTTAAAAGGTTAGTACAATCCATAATAAGAACATGGTTTGTAAATACATAGTGTATTATAATACTTTACAAAATGTTCTCCATTACTGCATTATCACTGTCGGTAACATCAAACAATAACGTTTTAATGATACTAATGTTATAGATGTACAGGAAGCCTGGACGGTACAGCATCCTGTTCCAGAAAGCACCAGTGCAATACATAGGACTTGGAGCAGTGACTTTTTTTGTTGCTTTTCTAAATGTTTATCTATGGTGTCCAAACTTTTTTTTTTTTCTTACTATTCTCTTTTTTAGGTAAAGTCAAAGCTTCAACCTTTTTGTATGCTTTTGTGGCAGACACTTGTATTGTGGGATTCCTATTCTGCTTTGCATTCCTCATTTTTCATTTAATTCTTCTTTACCATGGAGTTACTACAAAAGAGTGGTTTGGTGGACATGCAAGTAATAATGATAAAGGCTGGAAGAGAAATGTTAAGAACTTCTTAGGGGAAAGATGGTACCTAGTTTGGTTATCTCCATGGATATCATCAAAATTGCCTGGAGATGGTATCCATTTTGAGCCTGGCTATCTTTTTGTTACTGAACCATCCATGATGTCTACCCAGTAGCTTATGCAAACTATGTGTGAACTCCCAGCTCGGCCATTATTGGGTAAGTGATTTATTCAAGTCTATTACCTTAAAGTTACAATTATCCACAAAAAATGTATAAATATTTTCTGGTTTAATTAATGAAAACCTAACATTCAAAACCATTTTGCTTATTGGTTGGAAGTCTATTATGTAAAAAATTAATAACCAAGCAACCAAAGAACCAAGGGCATATAGCCACTAGTAAAAGTCAGAAAATTCCACACATACAGAGGAAATTCTGGGTCCTTTTTTAAAAAAGTATGGTGAGTCTATTTCCCACAATTCAGTGCCAGGTGTTCAAGCTACCTTATGTCCATCCTAAGAACTGTAAGATGGAGTGATCAGTTGTGCCAAGGCTTATAAAACAATGTTGTTTAATCTGGTTATGGCACTGGCTGACTTTGAGTAGTGGAATCTGTATTATACAAAGTAAATATAGTGATACCATTGAGTGATAGCTAAGTGTTGGTATTGGATACTATAAGGCTTGGTTCACGCTGTATATTTGCAGTAATGCACCTGTAAACAATTGCCAAACACTACATTTTGTGGTAATGTGTGGTGAGTGATATGCATGTCCCTTCTGCAATATAACTATTTAACCTGCCTGTTCTCAATCTTCAAGCTTTAGAGGAAGACTGGACAAAAATATCAGTGGGTGAACAAGGGGAAGGGAGTATAGTTCTGCGTTACTCACCCTAACTACCATGTTCTTTTTACTTCTACTATGTTCTTTTTTTAATGTAGTGGATTTGACTTTTACCAAATATATATTGGAGGTGAATCAATTCTAATAACTTAGTATACATGCATCTGAAATGTCATTTCCAGTGAATGGTTGGTGAATGTCAGTTTGACTGCTTTGAATTATGTCCTTAGTGTTCTATATAGGTAACCTAAAACTGGCACTGAGGAATAAGGCAGCATTCTTACCTGTACATAGGTGTTACCCATAAACATGGGAAGATGTTGTAGATGTTGTTATCAGCTAAGACAGATGGCAATCTCAAAGTCTGTGGTTACAGTGTCTGACTGCTATTCAGCACTGTTTACATGTTCTTATTATCACTGCTGGCTAACCAGTGCGCTTGAAGCTAACATATGAATGTGATCATCACTGATGTGATACATTTTTTCTTGACCGCTTGTCAGATTGCCCTCTGAATTCTTTTAAAATCGACTTAAAGTCAAAATTCAAGATGTCATCAGGATTTGAAGGTTTTTGGCAGAGGAGATATGCAAAGCCTTTTTGCCAAAAAAAAAAAAAATCTTTTCCCTGGCTCCTGATGGGTTTTTTTTTTTTTTTTTGCCTACATGTGCATGCGCCATGTAGTGTAGAGCCTGGCACTATTCTGAACACCACCAGGAATTGACTAAGAAGCTGGAGATGTTACTTTTGTGCACAGGAGTTATTTGCTGTGGCTGTCCAATGCTCAAGGAGGAATATGGTGGACCCTGTGAAGATTCGGCAGCAAGATGGCAGTTTCTGGGGATTCAGTGGGGACAAGACCCTGGGCCTGTAATCTTTGCAGAGTGCAAAATAAGGATCGGCGTGTTCTCAGCCACACAATTGAGTTTTTTTTCTTCTTTACTTTAATTCCTCATCAGAAAACTATAATGCAACAAACGCTCCTTTAAATTAAGTAAATGTAATCATATTGGCTCCTACTGAATACTGTTCTGTAGGTGGTACATTTTTGCAAATATTAATACTTTCCTGTTTTTTAGGTACAAAAAAATGCACCGGAAGAACTACTGAACATCATTTATTTGGACATGTGAAACATGTTTGTACTTTAATTATTGTTATGAAAACACATCTGGCTACTAATTAGTATAATCATTTTAGTAAGATTAGATTTTAGATTACACATATTTTTGGTTTTATTTATTTTTGTGAGGGTTACACAAATATAAACAAACAAAAGGTACCAATAAAGGTGTCAATATATTCTAAATGGAAAAAGAAACAATAAACAGAAAAGCACTGTCCATCTAGCTTTGTGGGCCACCACTAAGTTTTCCACATCCCCTTGTACGGTAATTCTCACCTCCTGTAAATGTAATGTTGTGATTATTTGCCCATTCAGGAGACATGGGCAAGTACATATTACACCACCAATTTCTAAAAACGTTTAATCATAAAGCAACCCTATAACATGTGGTTTAAGTCTGATTTAGTATGTCTGTATTTTAAAAACCCGGAGGAGGGCCTAGTTCCCATCTGAAAGTAGCAGAGAGGGAAAATGAGCACCATGGAAAATCCTTAATGTCATCTCTCTATATAATGAAGAAGAAAGAAGTCTGCCAAAGTATCATATGTAATTCTGGCTGAAATATTTTGTTTTCACCTGCTAAAAACCTTCTGTCATTCAGCATAATTAGGATTAATTCTGTCTTGGAGATTGATCTCTGGCTTTGTTAGTCTGGACGGGTTTGGTGCTGAAAACAACTGGTTTAAAAATTAGACCAGTCCCATGCAGAAATATTGTGCAGGATGGCAGTGAATACCATTATTTTATTGCCAGATGTGTAAGGAGGTCCACCATTCATTGAAGAGAGATAGGTATTGTCCTTGCTCTTTCCAGTTTGTGTGACCACTCCCTCCTATCATGTTATGCTATGGCTTTTTCTTTGTTGTTAATATGTGATTGTTTTATATGATGATGGTTGTTATTATGTTTATGCTTTTATATGTTTTGTATTCTCTGTGTGAAACAGATAATTTCAGTGTTTACTTTTTTTGTTTGTTTAGTTTTTTTACAAAATCATAATAAAACATTTTTGTGAAAAATGTCATCTGAAAGTAAACAATCCAAACCATCAAGGTGCCAGTTATGTGAAAATGTATTTTCATTCATTCTTAGGACCATAGTCCCATGTGTCCAATCTGTTAATGGTTAAAGACATGATATAATCACATTTGATCTGTCTGATTTTGTCTGATTGAGTCACTATGTTGGGTTCTAGATGGCAGAAGTAAAGAGGCAGCTTCCCTTTATTATTATTTTATTAATGACCACACACTTTTACTATTTTCACATTTTACAAATCATCACCAAATATTAGATTATTTACACATTATCCCAATATTCCAAGCCAGGACTAAAAACTGGTAATGTTTTTTGGGTGCAAAAAATTGAGTGATGAAAATCTGGCCCTGATAAGAGTAGTACAGGTAGTTCCAAGCACTGTAGAAAAAATGCAGACTACTCTGTGTTCATATGCATATAGAAAACCATCACCAACAACAATATATACTACACCCACTAATGTGTTTTGAACTCAACACCCAGGGAGCTATGTTGATGGTTGTATTTGTCATACTTGGATGTTTACACTAGAATTGTATTGATTTCATTTGAATGAAAAATCAAGTATTTCACAGAACAAAAACTTGATTTGACCCACGTTGCCTCCAGGTCTGATGGACTCCCAACAGCCATGATCCCACCCAAAGAAAGAACAATGACATTTCAACTGAAAGGGTTAATTTAAACCTTGTATGACATCTTAACAACACTAAGCTAAATTGGACCCTGTGTGCTTTTGTTAAAGAAACAGGTTTAAAGCTGTTTTCCCCCAGCACTGCATACTCATGCTTTCTTTGCTGTTCTGTTTATTTGCATGTACTGAAAGAAAAACTTGGTATTTCTGGCTATGAATATGAATGTGACTTATTGTGTTTCTAAGTCAATGTTGGTGCTTAGTAAATGATTGAGCACTGTCACATAAAGTGGAGAACCTGACCTGTGTAGCAGACTGTATATAGAGAGACTCCGAGCTCACATAGGGTTTGCTTCCTTAATTCTATTGGCTGAATAAAGCATTTGAAAAGTTAAAGGCAAGATAAACATTTGCTCCCAGGGCTTTAAAGTGAGCCTGTTGCTATTTCCAGATTGGGAACTTTTAAGGTATCATTGCATTTACTTTCAAAGATCATGATGTTATCTATACAAGGGGGGGATGAGAAGTTCCTGGCTTTGCCCAGAAAGAAGAGAGCCAGAGTTATGAAATAACATATTTATTCAACATATTCCCCACGGAGACTGATGTACTTGGTACAGCGTAGTTGCAGCTTTTTTGGACCGTTCAAATAAAAGTCCTTTGGTTGGGCCGCAAACCAGCTCTCAGCAGCATCTTTGACGTCAGAAATGTCCTCAAAACGTTGCCCCTTCAGGTTTTTCTTCAAATTTGGGAACAGATAATAGCCTGAAGGGCTAGGTCAGGTAAGTAGGGGGGGTGGTGGACCAATTTAGCAACCACAACGTTGGATGTGTGCGCAGGTGCATTGTCCTGCAAAAAAAGGATCTCTTTGGTCAACTTTCCAGGGCGTTTCATCCTAATTGCCTCCTTCAGCTGGCCCAGGAGGTTAGCATAATACTGTCCGGTGATACTGGAGCCCTGAGGTAGGTAGTCCACCAACAGAATACATCTTTGTCCTAGAAAACGGACGCCATAACTTTTTTGGCCAATTTCTGGGTTTGGAACTTCTTTGGCCGCGAGGACCTGCTGTGGCACCATTCCTTTGACTGTTCCTTGGTTTCAGGATCATAGATGTGGAGCCAGGATTCATCCTCAGTCACTAACCTAGCCATAAAGCCCTGTGCAGCTTCAAAATGGGCCAAAACGGCTTTGGATGCTTTAGGATAGTGGTGATAAACCCGACACGCTCTTGTGGGATGTCATATATCTGGGCTATCTTTTTTGTGGATATTCACCGGTCCTCAATAATCCGCTCATGGACAGCATCGCAAGTTGCAGTTAAGGTTTGGGGGCGCCCACTGCAGGGCTCATCTTTAACGGTGAAATGCCCAGTCTTGAAATGAGATATCCAGGTTTTGACAGTGCTGTAGGAAGGACACTTCTCGCCCAGTGTTTGTGAGATCTCAGTGTGAATGTCCTCTGCTGATTTTCCCTGGAGAAACAAAAAACTTAATAATGGCCCGTAACTCCATCCACGTGAAACTTGCTTGTGCCTCTGCCATCACAGCTTCTCACTAAAAGAAAAAACAGTTTTAAGAATCACAAAGACCTGATATTTGCACAGTTACATACTAAGATATTAGGCTGTCATATGCCCCCACACTCATTTTTCTATTTCACCTGAAAGGGGGCAAAGCCAGGAACTTCTCAGCACCCCCTTGTATATACTGATAAATTACCTGACATTCTATACATTCACATCATATTACAGTTGATGTGTTAACTGTATATGTTGATAAATACACGATTTATAGTATTCTGCAATATTTATATTGTTTAAACTTTATAACAAGTCGGCTGATATGACTATATGCTGTATAACAGTTAATGTGCAAGTTGGATCAGTGATGTAATAGTATGAAAGATCCATGGTATCATATGCAGTAATTGTGTGATGTAAAGTAAGTTTGGCTGATATGGGCACTGTTTTTGGTTTAAAAAAGAAAAGGCATCTGTTATACTGCTGTGTTGGTTAAAAAATAAATGCTTCATGCTATTTGTCATATAATAATTATGTCCCCCTTTAGTTATTTTTGGTATTTTTGGAAGTAAAAAGTATTAATTATTCACTGATAATCGCTTATTTACACAAATCAGTGAGCTGCCTGTATGCAGAGTAAATTTATCTGACTATGTGATTGCGCACATATTTTATATGTATGTAAAATGTGTGGCCAAACATGCACGTTCACAGGTAGGGTATATGTGCTGAAAATTAAGAGGTAATGCCAGTAATGGTATTCTATCTGATAGAACTTAGAGGTCTCATTCCTGAAATGACAGACCATTAGATATGTCTATTTTGTTTAGTGGGCATAACTTGTCAGTTCAGACTCCCCACCCTAAAACAAATAACTCAACTATCATAATGCAGGTTAGTAAGAGGCAGGCTTGGATAATAATTAACCACCCAGGCGGTTAGCCCGACCTTGG
Organism: Pyxicephalus adspersus; assembly: GCF_032062135.1. Lineage (NCBI taxonomy): Eukaryota > Metazoa > Chordata > Amphibia > Anura > Pyxicephalidae > Pyxicephalus > Pyxicephalus adspersus. Next base: position 28,565,379 of record NC_092866.1, read on the forward strand.
TACGGGGTAAGTAAACTTGCTACTATTGTTTACCCCGAACCAAGGTCGGGGTAGCTAAAAATATAAACAAGTGTTATATTGCAATCCGATTGTCATACAACATTGTATGACAATCGGATTACAACTGAAAATAAAATACTTATCCCTGTCCCTGCAGCTCCTCCGGACACATCTGTCCTCTTCTTTCTTCATGAGACGTGTGCAGTGACGATCTCCGGGGTTTCCCGGTGACGTCGCTGCATGCGTCGGTGCGGGCGGAGGCGGGGTGGCAAATTCAAATCACTTTGCATTGAGCTCAATACAAAAAAGCTGTATTGAGTCCAATACAAAGAAATCTTTAAATAATATATATATAATTGTATTATATAAGCTACTGTACAGGTACATTATATTATACACTATTTTTTTTAAAGATTTTTTTTATGTTTTATAAAAAAAATTTTTATTATTATATTTATAAAATTTTGGACATATTTCGGTGAGTTATGCGGTATTTCGGTGAATTATAAGTAATCATTGAGTAATTTGGTGAATTATAGCCTACAATCTAAAATAAATTTCCATGCAAAAAATTTACCATTTTGTGCATGGAATTTCGGAAAGAATTAGAACACCCGGCGTTCGTGTACGTGTCCCTCGGCGATTCCTGATGATGTCCGTGCATGCGCCCATCGACGGGGGTCGTAGCTGGAAATTCAAATATTTTGTATTGGATTCAATACAAAGTCCTGTATCCAATCCAATCCAAAATAATACTAAATATATTTATGTGGTTTTGTCTATAGGTATGTGACGTTGTGAGTGTTTTAAAATTTACCACACCAGGGAGGTGTTTTAGAAAAATATATTACTATACAGTATACTGAATTATTGCATTTTCAGTATTTTTGATTTTTTTTATGTATTCTTGTTTAAGCTGATTTTTGTGTTTTTTTATTTAATTTTATTAAAAGTAAATTTTTTTTTTTTTTTTTACATGATTGTGTGTTTCAAACTTTTTTTATTTTCATGATATCTACTAGAACCGGAAATATTTCTGTAAGTTACAGGTCTACAATTTAAAAACAAAATTTCATGAAAAACAGTGTACGGCTTTTGGTACAGAAACCTAGACATCAGTGAAACGTCCAGGTGGTTAAAGAGGCTCTAATCCAAGTTGTGTCTTTAACACTGTAAATCAATTACATGAGTAAAGCCTAGCATTGCTTTTTGTATATTCAACGTATACTCACATTTTATCCAGAGGAATGTGAAAAACCTGTATTCCGTTTTTCTGGTCCATTTTGCTCCCTTCATTGTCCTATAAAGTAATCTAATCTTGGCACTTTCAATGTGTCCCCTCCTTCCTTGCAAATGATTGTCCTTCCTTCTTCTGGGAGTATCAAATTATTGCCTGTTCTATCCCAACTTTTGAGGCAGCTACTGGGAGAGGAGTAAAGATAATAGTAAAAAGTGTCACCTAAGTGATATAAATCTTCTAAGGCTGTTGATATCACATCCAAGATGGTTGTGTTGCAAGACAAAGAAAAAAACATGTAGGGAGAGGGGCCCAGTTTCAGTGTTGGAAATTAGATTACAGCATATACTACAGGAACTGTCTTATTTGTCTGTATTTTGGATTGGATACCTATTCAGGTGAAGTGGAAAACTTGGAGAAAATCTGTTCACATTTGACACACTTTATCCTATCCAATATACCCAGCAAAACTAAAAATGTACAAATATAAACCATAAACGTTCCCCTTGCTTTTTTTAACTCACAAAAAGCCTGTAAGTAAACTGCTTTATGGATTAAACACCAAAAAATTATTTTAAGAGCTCGGTTTTGATAGGTGTGAAGAGAAAGATCTGTTGTTACTTTTATAATTGATAGAAACTTAAATATTATTATAAGTTATTTTGTAGATAAAGATAGCTATACATAGGCCAGATAAAATACACTAACTGTAAATACCTGTAAATGTCGGATAGGAGGAATGGTGGCAGGAGTAACCTGATCTATCCATGGATTATGCTTATGAAGTCCTGTTTGTCTGGCAAAGCAAAGCAGTAAGTAAATATTATTTGAATTATTTACTTACTATTCATTACTAAATCGGGGAAAAAGAACAGGAATAGTAAGTAAATAATACTTCAATTAATTTAATTTTATATTGTGTCAGTTGTTGAAAGTTTTTATTATAGATTATGTTCTGTTATATGATGAAGCGGACACTATTTCCGTGAAATGCATAGCGACACTGTTCATCTAGAGATTCCATGTGTATTTGCTGTAACAACCAATCATAAACAAGTGTTTTGCCTTGTTTTTAAGTGATTTTAAAAGTTCATAATAAAAATCATCGTTTTATATCTCGGTATGACATTGTAGTTAGTGGTAATAATCATGTTAAAAGTTAAACCGTAAATGTTTTTTTTTTTTGCAGTTTGTTGTTTTGATACAATAAATACAATACAGAAATAAATAAGCTCAAAATGGTAAAATTTAAGGACAAATACTCCCTCAGGCTAGAAAGGAAAATGTGCAATATTGATAGCTCACCACAAGGTGGCACTGAATGATAAAAAATGTGTTTTGTTTGTTTGGAAAACCCCAATAGTAACAGAAAATTGTAACAAAAAAGATATTAAAGGTAGAAAAACAAATTACTACATAAATACATAAATAGGTAAAATACATGGACAATGGGATGTATTTGTAAATGTACGTTTAAAGTAAAGGGCTGCAAATCAACATGGGAAAATAATCAGCAGGTCTACCTTCCTAACCAAAGCCTTGCCATATAATATAACGGATAACGTTATAATATATGCACATCAATATATTAACAGTTTAGCAACTAGTTGGAACAGCTGTTTATTAACAGGATGATTAAAAAAAAAAACAAACAAAAAAACAAGCATTGATTAAGGTGTAAGAGACACAATGACACAAATCAAAAAGATCTTTTACTTTCACTTTTAGTTTTCTGTTACATTTTACACAAAGATATGTCTATAGTTAACAGTTTTCTTTAGTTATTTGGGACTGCGTAAAATACAATTACTGTTGAGACTGTTGACAATTCGCTTAAGAGAGAGATAGGGAAATCAGAAACCTCTGCTCACTGTAAAAGTTTAGAAAGTTTATTTAGAAAAGAGTTACAAAGTAAGAGAGTAACAAGAGAAAACTGATTAACAGCAATTAAGAATGATTAACAAGTGTGGAGACCCTGAGTGCAATGTATAGAGGTTCTAACTTGATAGGCAGATGTCCAGAATTTTAGCCTAAATAAGCCAAGTGCAATGTAGAAGCACCTAAATATAGATTTTGTACAAACAGCACCTTATTAATTACAGAGATATTTCAAGGAACCATAGGAAACCATAATACCTATTCTCTTGGAACAGCTCATTAAATGACTCCTTCAGTCCCAAAGGTTTCTTACACTCATCAAATTATTCTTGTCCAAGATAAATGGTCATGTTCATCTGAAAATCTGACATGTCCTCTGATGTAATTCATTGATCTATCCTGGGGGATCAATAAACAACTGATCCTCCCCTCTGCATCGAACAGAATAGAAGTTGTGTACAGTGCTCATCCATTCATCTGACACTGAAATCCCAAAAGTTTGTTTCCAGCTACAATTATTCTTTATGTGTACTTAGCCTTACCGCCGAAAAAGAAGACTAACCTATCCCAATGTTAAACAAGACCAATAACAATTTGTTATCATAGCCTTTTTTAATACAAATCATTCTAGCAAGCTAACTTTTATTATATGTAGAACCCTGGCATAGTGTGTAAGCAGCTAATAGTGAAAATATTTCTTTATCAGGAGTATGATTACAGTGTAGTTTACAAAGAGTAGGGCTGGGCACACACATGCATTGGTTCACGTCCGATAATCGGCTCAGGGCCGATATCGGATGAAAATCTAGAGTGTGTACAGTGCTTGATCCATGAACGACGAACAATCATAATACAAGTGAAGGGGAGAGAGCACATCGTGAAAGATCCTTTACAAGGACAATTATTGCATGTGTGTACAATGTCAGCAGTATGTAATCTACATCACAGTTTACAAAAGGTAGGGGCCAGGAGTGTGTACCATGCAGTACAGTTACAGCCTCCTAACCCTGTCTTTACCACACCTCTCAAACATAGCTGTGTTTTACATCAAGTGAGGAAAGGTTACCATAAATAAACCTGCTCGAGATGCCTAATAACTAGTAATTAGATTGGTTGGTTTCTTGGTTGTTTTCCAGTGTTACATAAGCACATTCTCTAAGGATTGTTCTAGTACCATTGTCTCCAATACACCTACTGCTGCTATACCTACTAGGCCCTGAAAAAAGAACATGTTTTACCTCTTTTTACTGTGTATTACTTTTGGATAAAGGGTTTCTGGACTTTTAATTTTTTTTATAAAATGTTTATATTAAAGGATTTCAACATAGTCAGAAAGAAGATACAGATACATACAAAAGTATAACAGAACTTTAGGAATTACAATTATATAGCAAAAATGAACAGAATAAAGTGAATACAATTCAGGTACAGGCTTCATGCTGTGGGGTCAACATACATCACACAATAGGTTCACATGTCTGACCCCCTCCTTCAGTATAAGCTATTTGTGTATTATACACTTAGTTTGATTATACCAAATACGTGGCCCTGTGTGAAATCCACCAAAATCTTATAATACTCGTATGGAAGAATAAACAATATATATGAGGATAGATAAAAAGATAAATAGTAGAGAGGAAAAAGGGGAACAAAGAAGATAGGACCATGATATAACAACTAATGATACTGCCTGGTCCCAGGGGACCATGTCTCCTCATATTGCACTAGTTTATTATAAAGTCTAGCAGATGTTCCATCAGTGGAATTTTACATTAACAGCTTCCCTCCACTTTTAAACTGCTTAAGATACAAGCTGGTCTATGGCACTTGCTCTTTGGGGAGTTTTCCTTAAGTAAAGTACACCTTACATCAGTGCATCTATCACTGTTTGTCAGCAGTAAAGTTCCCCATAACATTAGTTGCAGAGTCACTCAACCCGCTCTAATTAATGTTTATTTGTGCACAGAGAATACAATATAACAAAGTATTATCTCAGAGTATTCTAAATTAAAAAAAGGCAGAGTTCCTTCTTACCATAGTCCAAAAACTAAGGAGGTATATAAAGGTAACCCCTAACAGGCAAAAATCACTCAATCACAGTATTGTATAACATTCTACAACTTTCTTCTGTATGCATGTTCTGTCACACAGGACTTTTAACTGCTTAAAGCCTTACATGGTTTCAAGATCAGATTTAATTTAGAAACAACTTTCTTCCTTTTTTATCATATACATGGTATAATTCAGAAATTTCCTACGTATATGTGTTACTGTATTTCCCCTCATTGTGGAAACTTCACTGATCACACAGGACCCCTTAGGTTGGCATACAGTGGGAAAATACTTATTTCTTACATATGTGGTGAATGGGAGGAAAAATACTCCCCTTACATTGGTGGGCCGTGAGAAGGAAACACATCCTTTTACATTTGTGGTCAGTGGGAGAAAAAATGCACTCTTACATTGGGAGTAAAATGGCTCCCTAAACTGTCATGCAGAAATATTTGGTAAAATATATAAGGGGTTGATTATTTTCCATAGGTCAAATTTAACTTTTTAAACATATAGTTTAAAAAGAATCTTCAGCTATCTTGAATAGCTTGGCTGGAATGACATGAACAGGAACTTATTCATTATAGCATCAAGGTATGCTGAGACTGTACAATAAGCTCTAAATTTGTCAGTGCTAATATGTGTATCACCCAAACCTTCAACCATGCCAGGAGAAAATCTAAGCTGGAAGGGAACCTTGGGCATCGTAACAAAATTAAAAACAACTTCTCGAAAAGTTAAGTATCTAAAATAGAATCCAGGAGAATATGCCTTGTAAACTAGAAGAAAACTTAGCTTACCTTGCTTCCTTGGCAGCCATAGAATCTTCACCCTGAGCTTTTCTGGGTTTAATTGACCAGGTCAGAATGATGTATCTCCCACGTATGTGCATGAAGGTTCATTCATTCTGACACTAAGAGCCGCACATTCTACAGAAGATTGCAAACAGGCAGGCATTTTTGCAAAACAGACAAATCGTCCTGAGGTATCCTATGAAAGCCAGGCGATTACATCCCCATCTGTTAATCATCCTTATTCATGCCTTTTTAAAGAGTGTGACAGTGGAATATTTCTTATTTAAACCACAGATATTCATAGTCCGTTGTTCTCTGCTATTTATGTGTGTTAGGTTCTAATGCCAAGATCAAAAACCTCTCCAAGGCCCTCAAATAAAAGGTTGGCAAGGAATTAAAGGAAAATTGTAAGGAAAATAATCTTTAAGTGACACAGATTCCAAACAACTGCTTAGTTGCCCCTGCAAAATCAGCTCAAATGCTGACTATCAGCTATGAAGACACATTAGTTGTTCAAAAATATAAGAGCAACAACACAGTTTGTAAGTGAATCTATTGGCAATAATTTTCAGCCCACAGTAATGGTAGAGATGTATATCAAAAATTGAACACTGCATTTGAGGAGAAAGACCTCATAGCAATTGTGAAACATGTCCGTCTCTGGATCTGTGAGACGGTCGTGCGGAGGTCAGCTACCTCCAAAGACAGCCCATGCATTTGTTCGACCAGTGCAGAAATAGAATCCATCGCCACACTGACAAACAAAAATGGCAGTTTTTGGGTGGTTGATAATGTCACGGGGTAAGGGGGGAGGAGAGGAACACCAGAATAAAAAAGAAGAAGCCGGCACACGTGCCCCCGCGATCCCTCTTCACCAGATCTTCCTCCTGGAATCAGGTCTTTGGCCATCTTGATTGGCTCAGCCAGGATAATGCAATTCCTGTGTATGTGTGCAGGAGCTGGGATACTGGACACATCCCTAGCATTGTAGGTTGAGCTGCGTACACAGCGATTTTTCAAAAGATGATAGCAAACAGGCAAGTAAGTATGTTTTATTGCAAATGGGACATCCCTGTCCCTTTTCAATTAAACCCTGTATGATTTCTGGTTTTCAAAGTGGAACTGTATTTCTGCTTGAGGATGGGTACTTTAACTGAAAATAGTAATTTTGCACTGTAACCACCTCCAAGAAGTTGTTGAGTTTGTTCAGGTCTAGAATATGTTGCAGATTTCCTGTCTTCTTCTTGTCCAGAAAAAGAGGAGAGTAAAAAACCCTCTCAGCTGAGTTGGGCAATCTGGTGGCAACAAAATGGTCTTTCCTGATCTGCTGGCATTGGCCTCTGGAGACAGAATTCACCAGGTTTGAATAAAGATTGATGAGAAGTGATGGTAGTTTTGCTTTTCCATCCTTGTCTGAACTGTCTTGCGTGATAAGACTTGGCTTCTCTGAAACCTACCAGGATCTTCATCCTGTCTGAAGATAACTTTTAACTGACTTGTCCAATGTGGGTTAGAAGCTTGCTTTAGATTGCCTCATCAAGCTTGCTGCAAAAAAAACAAAAAAACACTTCCATCAAATGGCATCTTACACCAGTTTGTGATGAATGTAGCATCCATTCATGAAGACTTCAGTCTACAGCTCTCTACCCTATGACCGAGGCCAGCACTGCCCTAGCTGTCCCCCTGATGACATCTAATAAAATCTCTGCTACAAAAGGTTTGTTGGCAGCGTGCGTTCTTGCAAGGTTGTAATGATTTTTTTCTGTGCCCATGTTGTTCACTTATCACTTATCATTGACTTATCAACTGTTGTTAAAGTCACTGCCACTCAGATGCACCCAGCGGAACTAAATGCTTTTTTTTACATCCTGTTTAATCTTTCAGTTGACTAGATCTCTAAAAGATACTGGGGCTTTTATGGGCAAGGTCACATACCTTGTCAATCTCATCATGGAAAGATTGACTAGTCGAGGGGACATTTGGGGATCAGCTACTTCCCCTTTAAGGGGGTAAGTTCCAGGGGAAGACCCAGCATGGGCCAAATTTCCCTTGGCTGGCTCTAGGACCCTTCACACTGGCTTTTCATAAAAGCCAGCTGTCTGGCCGACACACACACAGTTGCTTGGAGTCTTTTACCAGACAAAGTAGCTTAGCCTAGACACTATATAAACCCCCAACCAAGACTTTCCAGCCAAGCCATGGCCTACTCCATTCCTTCTCTATTAGCTCAATTATTTCTTCTATGAAGGGAAAGAAATTCACCAACTTTTTAAGTTGTACTTTGTACTGTTTGTACTGACAACTCTTCCTCCTTCCCCCAACACATGACATGAGGCTTCAGATGGTTCCTCAGCTGATGTGTCAAAAGAGCAGAAGTAAGTTTTGGCTCCTGGGAGAGCGAACAGTGGATATTGGGACAGTTTGTCTGAGGGCTGTCAAGGCCTCTTTGAATTTAGAGTCCTTCTAATGCACCTCTCCCATTCCCAATATTTTCCTGTGGTCATGACAAGTGAACCAATTCTGCAAAATGAGCTTGTAGGTCCCCCCTACATTTACAGGTGACACAGGAGGCTAAATTGGCTGGAAGCACACTGGATGGGAGAAAAAAAAGAAATACCATCCAGTCCCATAGGTATGGACAGAGGAAAATAATCTGATAGATTCTGCGGGAAGAAGGGATTAATATATACCATTTCTATGGGGTTTATGTGGATCCACAAGTCATTTCCAAAATGTATAGTATATTGTGACAAGCAATCATGTGGGATCACTGTCCCTGGGGTAAATGTATGCTCAGACAAGAAGAGGATGTACGGTATAAGCAGACAGTCAAAACATTTCAAATTCACACACAGCCAGCTTTAATTTAAAAGATTGCAGTTAGTAAAATACACGGTACAAACAGAAAATACATGTAAGCACATCAGGCACTAAGTAAACAGCTTCTGAAATTTCACTACCATGTGTTTTTTTTTTTTTTATGACAACTCTCCTATTTTTCTATGAACTCACTAACTCACTAACTAATTTTGTACCTCAGTGAGTTGTACTAGTGTTTCATATTTCACTTTTGTGTGGGTGACAGGACTGCAAATCAGTAGGCTTAGCTACAAATTGCTGATGGAGAGGAATTAATTCACTGGCTACAAATCTCCGCTAATCACTAGGATTAGTGATCTGTAGCAATGATTAATCCCAAAAAAGCACCCGTGTGACGTCAGCCTAAGGATATAATAACACCCCTTAAAGTTAAAGTTTTTTTTTTTTTGTTTTTGTGTGTATCCCTGCTAGGTCACTGAAATAGAAAGTGATGTGAACTTTATAGTTGTCACCAAAACAAGTGAGGGTACATTTTTCAATGTAGACGTCTGTTCCTATAGTAGTTGCCTATGAAAGAAATTTCTTTCAGTTTGCAGAGATTTTCTTTAGGAAGCGTGTTAGGACTAAAGAAGACCTCCAACTTTTAACACTTCTTTATAATCTAAGGAAATGTTTTGTAGTTCATTGAGAAAAGGGGGAAAATGATGACTGATTAAAGCCTGCTGAAGCAATGAGTGCAGAAAGTTGTTGGTTCACTTGATTTCTGGTAGGATCAACATGTATGAGATAAAACATACACAGGAAGAAAACATTAAATCCATCTCAAAAGCAGAGAATTCAAATATCAAGTTGTTTATATCCATGAGTCAAATACAAATGTACTGGCAAAGTTACCCTAATTCAAGCAAAACTAAAGCAACTGTAACTAAATCTGAATAAAATGATGAGCTAGGTAAATTCAGTTGCATAGTACAAAACCTCCTTATTGAAGGGAACCTAAATATATTTAGAAAGGAGAGAAGAGAGTGACAAACAGAGGAAATGAGGAGACTAGGGGGGAAGGGGAAGATCATGCTTGTCAACTAAAATGTCCAATTAATAATTTTGTTATCAACCAAAAAAATCACTCACCCTCAGAAAGTCTCTATTAATCCATTATTGAAATTGGGAAAGAATACATCCAAGTTTAAATTTAGGGATAATAAATAAAGCTAAATTGAACCTACAATATAGCCTGCATTTAAATGGGAGGTCAAGATAATACTTCAATATTAGACCACTGAAGCCTGGGGGAAGGGGTCATCCTTCAAGTTAGTTTAGCCAGTAGTTTAGCCCCAAACCTCCAAGTAGGAGGTCCAACACTTGGCCTTTTTTGTCCCCATATACATTTGAGAAGTTTACTCTAAATGTTTTAAAGAACTCTTGGTTGTATAGGTATAGGGAGGGTTCGAAAATAATAAAGGAGCCTAGGAACATTCATTCATTTTGTACTGCAGCTATTCAAACAAACCAGGAAGGAAGGGCAGCAAGCCACGTAGCTAGATCCCTAAAGTTGGAACGGAAAAGAGGTGGATAAATTTCACAATATGGAGCCTAAAATGAAATAAAGATGTATCCCCAAATACAGTATGAAACTAATACACCTAGAAAATTATAACTTTGTTTCAATACATTACATTACATTTGCAAATAAACCACAATTATGTTTTGTAGGGCTACAATGGTTATTATCATCTCCCCTGATATTGGAGATGCCAGAATAGCAATAGCCAGAACAAAACTGTCTAGTCCCCTCTTCGCTCAGATACCAAGGAGAGAAGTATAGCCTTTAGATGAAATTTGGGCTGAGCAGAGTTATGAGGAGCTGATAAAATGCAAATAAATTTAGAACCAAAACCCATGTGACCTAGATGACAAAACAAATAGTCCCTTTTAAGACTATCAAACTCCTTATGTAGGTCAATAGATAATAAAACAACTTCCCTGGAACAATTAGAATCCTGCCTACTCTGTCAGAGGTATATTATAAGACTAAATGGAAGCAAATTAAAACAATTGATTGTTAGAGTTTACATATGTTTTAAACTTAACAAAGTCAGTCTCAAAAGGTGTGTGCTGTATATGCAGGAATTGATAGAATGTGTAGGTAAGAGACGTAAACTTTGTTCATCAGAACTCTGCTTTATTAAATTTAGAAAAATAATGTTTCTTTGCCAATGATTTTAATGAATGTATTTAAAAAAACACACAAAGTTATCAAACAAATAGTACACTGAAATCAGACATAACCACAAGTAGATTTGTTGGACCTGAACAGATAAGCTTGGAAGTCTCCAAACACAAAGCAATTCTTGTTGACGACAGTTGTACAATATTTGCTAAGGAATAATATTACTTACTCAGTCTCATTAAAGTGTGTTTAGAGGGAGAGGCTTGCTTCCATTATGTTATGGACAAGGTGTGGCAATATTTAGAGGCAAAGTCGTAGTGTACATTAGCTCATCTGTACTGCACATCACAAAGCGTTAGCATGATTCTCCTTCTATTAGTGTGTGTGTTAATATCCTGCTATAATTGTGAAACAGTTTTGTATGAAACTTTTCCTGTTTTAAATGGATGGAAAAAGTTGCCACTGGATTCAGAGAAAGTAACCAACCTGGCAACACATATACAGGACAACTGGAACGACTATACTAGCAGTGAATATTGGTTTAAGCTTCAAATGCTAAATGTGCAGGTAAAACTTTTTTCTTTCTTTTTATATTTTTCATTACATTTTATTTTTTTTCCCCAGATAGATTGCACCCTATTATAGCTGTAGTTTTAATTGATTTTGTTGATTTAAAGTTGTGCTTAACCTGTGTTTAGCAGGGAATTCAGTGGGTTTATTCTATGGCCAAGAGATAGGCAAACTGTGTTACCTATAGGAAGCAATGAATTTATGTTTTATTGATTACCATACTCATACTATTTTTTTCATATACTACTTTACTTCGTTAATACCTGCTTCAGGGTCACACACTTTTCTAGCTAATAACCCTGAAGACATTAATGAGTAATACAAAGAGAGATTTACTATTCCATGGGTAATCCACATTTAAGGGATTATTTTTAAAGCATTAAATCTGCCTTTCATTGAAACATACTCTGGAATCTTCCAGGTCCATGTATTTCAATGGCAGTATTTAGTTCACCACCAGGGATTGTTTCCAGGATGTCAGATTCACTACTTTATTAAACAGACTCCTTACAATCTATCTAGATTTAATTTACTAAATATAAATCATTTTTTTATATTATCATTATTATTATTATTAATAATACTAATAATAATAATAATACAATATTAATTAGTAATGTAAAAATGCATTACTAGATAACATATAAAAAAATTTCCTTCATAAGTTGTTAATAAATATAAACATATTTTCATATTATTTTTAATGTCTTAATAGAGATAGATGAAAACATTATTTATGACTGGTTCATGTGAATTATCTTCTGTATGTTCTTCTTTTTTTCTATATGTGGTAATGTTTTCTTTGTTTTTAAAATGGGGCATAGTAGTTCATTGTTGAACTAATTATATCTTGTTTACCACGCTTGCAGTGCAGACCGGTAGTTTTACTTCGTTTTGACAATTCAAAGGATTTACCTAAATTCCTAGGGTCTAACTCGTAGCACTTTTTGCACAACTCTTGGGGTCCCAGCAAACAGTAGTCTTTGCTTTCTTATTTATTCTGGTTAGTGAATAAAAATAGATCGACTTCCTAAAGATAGAATGACTTCTAGTAGATAGTTTGGTTTACATAATTATATTTCACTCTCTTGCTGTCCATGTTTTTTTTATCTTCTATCTTCTTCATGTACATAGATATGCATATGAATATGTGCATGGATTTGCGTATTTATGTGTGACAAAGTATTGAGGCAGTATCCTGACAATTTTAATCTCATATTTGAAATTCTTCTTATAAACTCTCCGAATTGCTTATATCAGTATGAAAAAAAAACTCATGAGTCCTCTCCAAAACCCAGCGGGTATCACACCTTTCATATTTGTGCCAAACAAAAGATACCAAATAATTCTGTGCTCAGTGCCCTTTACAGGTCTTAGTAGTGTGATATGGAGGTGTAGAGTGATGGTATAAGAGGCTGGCTGAAAAACAGGAATTTAGTGTTTACCGACTTAACGCAAAGCTGGGATAAGTCAAGGAGAACAACTTGCAGATTTCAAACCATTTTGGAACTTAAATACAGTAACAATCGAACTGGGTGATAACAAATATTTCCCAGAATTTTTGCACTCACACCAAATATTTAGGCAGCTGGTTACCAAGAATGAGATTTACAGCAAGACAACTACCAACCAAGTATTACAAAAAAAATGTTGCTCTATTATACCTTATATTAATAATACAATCTTTGTGGGTGCTCCTACCCCCAGAGCAAAGAGTTGTAATAAACATTGTCAATCGTAAAGTAGTACAATGTCAGTTTATAAACATCAAAGCTTATCTATTTCTGTTCATAGCATGGCTTCAGTTCCATTCAAAGGCTTCTTAAAATACATGGTTCCACAGTGGCAGGAAGTGACTGCTGCAAGCAGAACTTCACTATTTCCACATGGAAGTACTAAGCTTGAGATCACCAAATCTTATAAAAAATTATGGCATATGTTAACATCTTTCTTTATCACCAAATAATGATTAATGTGTATGTACAATTATTTTTAAAAGCCATGTGATGAGCATTGTAGCCTAAAACTAGAGGTGTGGAATCAAGTAGAGTGCCAGTTTAAGCCTTGGAGAGGGAAGGGGTCAAAAGTGTGGAGTTGCTGAAAAGAATGCTGTATGTGGTGCACTGAAAAGTTTGTTTGGTTAGTTGCTGAGAGCCACAATTTATCTTTCCCCTTTGTGCACCTTCACCATGGAATCTAATGCACCATATCTGTGCTGTATATGTTTGCATTTCACAATGGAACATTCATTTAACTCTTTAATATATAGGGGAAAACAGCCGATTAAAAAATATAAAATAAAAAGGTAAACAACCCATAGTTGTCACTATACATAAGCCTTTCATGTCCCAGTTATCCAGCATATCTAGTTGAAGGGTCTTCTTTATAGGATGTGTGGAAACATTGGAGATTTTGAATAAAGAGCTTCCTTCTGGTAGCTTGCCAATATCAGAGCAATCCATTCTTATTATTGAGCTCCCCTGCTTAGACACTTTTACCTGTTTCTTCTAAAAAGTTGCTTTCCACTGGAGATGGTAAGATAATACATCGGCATGCTTTTATTTTTATACATATGGTAACAGACCTTAAGGTACATACACACATCAGACGATTGGCGCCTGAGACAAACATTTCTGATTGTCTTAGATGAATTATGACGTGTACAGTGGTCACCCAACACCCATCAGTCTGTGGTGGCTGATTGATGAACAATTTATTAGGAACAACTGTTATGTACTAGAGAAGAGCCCAATAATTTTCCACTTGCTGGCCCTTCACTCACAAAACAGTTTTGTGTGTGCCCTGATCATTTATTTATCTTTCACTAGAAGCGATCACAAAAGGTCATTTCTAGCAACAGAGCTTTAAAGTGGGCCAACACACATATCTAATCCAAAGTCCAGACCTAGCTGTCTGTATATAAGAAAACTTACATACAACTGCCAGAAGCTTGTAGCTGTAGATATCTGTATTCTTTTTAGTTACCTGAAGACTCACTCTCACTGGCATATACTTTTGAAAAATCATTTTTAAGAAAAGCAATTCAAAAAAAGGAAAAATAGTAAATTAATTATAAATAATTGAATTAAAGAATTGAATAAAAAAAGACAGAAAGGATCCTAATATGTGTTAGAAGGCAACAAATAATTTATAGAAATAAGTGAATTAATAATAATGTTTTAATATATAAATATGTTTGTCCAGAATTAGATGATTTACAATCAATATTAAATCTATTGCTTACCTAGTGACTTTAGTTATTTCTGTGTCACGTACCCAGGACAAATATGCAGATCAGGATCTCTAACTTTGGAAAGTAACAAAGGCTGGGCAACCAACAGAAGGAGGTCATATATATCTGCATTCATATTCCTTTCAATATAGGTGCAATTTAAATTATACCAAAAATATGTATTACCAATATAAGGAAAACCATGAAAGGATGAACAAGAAAAGATCAACATGTCTCTATTAAATCCATTAATGAGTGTAATTCTCAAGGTCTTGTATTAATATTTAGAATTTACGAAAAAACAAAAAAGTGACATAATTACCAACTTAATAACGTAGATTTCAATTCAATGTAAACAGCAGGACTTATCCACATTTAAATAATTTTGTTTATTTAATTAAATTCCATGTCATCTTTTGAAAAATGTCCTAGGCTTTATGAAGGCACTGTTCAGTAAGAAAACACACACATCCTACATTGTTTTTCAAAAGTCTGATTTAAAAGCAAAGCTATCTTCATATAGCAGCTTCCGCAGTAAGTATCCTTTAGTAGCCCCCATTTATTTTTCCGGGTCTAGCAAATGTCAGTTTATTAAGAACAACAGATTACATAGAAGTGCCATCAAAAATCTTATGTGATGTATTTCTGCTGCCTTAAAACTAATGATAACAGTAGTGTTTATTATCTTGAGTTCATTTTGTCTTCAACTTCACTGCTCTGTACAAGGATACGTACAATAGATGTAGTCAGTGGGAATTGCTGGTGGACTCAGTAGGTGTGTTATCAGTGTATCAGTGTAATAGCTGCAAAGGATCCTCGCTTGCTTTCTCCGTCCTTGGCTGCTAGTTTTGTATCTTTTAAAGGATGTCTACCAATTGGTCTAGGCTGGCAAATTGTGTTGTGTGCAAATCTACAAGTCCGGTCTCATATTTGGTTTCTCCAAAGCTCCTTGAGTACTCACCCCCTCCTTTTAAAGACTGTTGTTGCTACCACTCTTGCCTTTCCTGTTCTGGATGTGCTAACTCCCAGTTTGAGATGTTGATGATTGGGATATATTCCAACCTCCTCCATAGATGTTTCTAAATTATAGAGGTACATGCCTCTTCTTTGTCATGGTTACTCTTGATAATCAGGTATAATACTCTGCGAAAGTGTTGAGTTGGCAAGTGTTGAGTCATTAAGGATTTACAGAGGATCCATGGTAAAGTATAATTTTGTTATGTGAATGGAATGGTCCAGCTAATGTTGTGGTTGAATAATTTATTGTGAACAATTAAAAAAGAAGTTTTCATTTTGCTGGTGAAATCCACATTTTTGGATATTTTAATTTTTTTTGTTATTTAGATGGCTAGAGTCTGAACTATGTATGTTTTTTTTTGTTAACCATCATTTTATCACATGTATAAAGCACAACTGTAGGCTTATATTTCTCAAATAATTTTAATGAATGAGAAAAAGGAGACAGATAGCCTGTTCACACAAGCTGTCAAAATGTGACAAAGCATGTTATGCAATGTTACCCTGAGAACACACTGAATGATACTGCAGGTTTCACACCACACTATTAATTTGATAAATATATACAAAAAATCAATCAGGTTAGCAGGTCAGCCCGTAGACATTGATGGGTCAAGGGCAAGCCTTCCTCAAGTGTGACCCCTATCTCCCATCTGCTAGGTTCAATTCAAAACTAGGTAGGAAACATAATTCACATTTCTTTAAGGTAACAATGAAAAACTGAGGATGGTTGAAGTGATGAAATTTTTTTTACTACCTGCTTTAAAACATGCAGCATAAATTATGTTTGTGTGCATCGCCCTGCATTTGGCAGCTAATTAAAAAAAAAGGCTTGCTACCCCTAAAGTGAGAACACGTCCTTAAACAAGAACAAAGGAGAACTTAAAAGCTACAATCTCCTCTTTGTTTGTATGTGTCAGGAATGAACTCCCGCATGCCCGGGTCATCCCAGTCCAGCCAAATAAGATGGTAGAAGATCATTTCCAAGAAGAGAAGATAGACAAAGATGGCAGTCCATGTGGGGAAATGGGGACAGGTGAGTATAGAGGGTTTAGTTCCACTTCAATAACTTAATTGAGGAGATTAGTGTAACCATACGCCCCAGGTTACCCACATGATAGACTCCAACTGGGAGTTAGCACATCTAGAACAGGAAAGGCAAGGGTGATATTAACAGCAATACACTACTGTAGGTATGTCTTTAAAAAAGAGGGGGTGAGTACTCAAGAAGCTATGGAGTAATAAGAGACCAGACTTGTAGATTTTCAGAGTAGAAGTGTTAAACACAATTTGCCAGCCTAGACTAATTGGTAGACATCTTTTAAAACATACAAAACTACTAGCCATGGAAGGAGGAAGCAAGCAAGGATCCTTTGCAGCTATCACATAGGCTGATAATATACATCTACTGCACATATTCTTTTTACAGAGCAGTGAAGTTGAAGAAAGGCAAAATGAACTCAAGATAATATACACTACTGGTATCATTAGTTTTAGTGCAGCAGAAATACATCATATAAGATATTTGATGGCACTCCTATGTAATCTGTTGTTCATAATAAACTGTGACATGGGCTAGACCCTGGCAAATTATATGGGGGCTACCAAAGGATACTTAGTGCGGAAGCCGCTATATGGAAATAGCTTGGCTAGTGGAACTATTTTCTGTGAATGGTTTTATGCTAGCGTTTTGCTTATCGGTTTACATTTTTCAATGCTTATGAAGATCATCCTATTTTTTCATTTTGGACTTTATGTATGTATGTTATTGAAAGAACATTAAAAAGGCTTTACGTTTTGATTGGATCCTTTTTCGCTTGTGATTATACTGTGGAAATCGTCACTACACCACGTTGTGGACAACAGGTTCAGAGAGTGAAGATATGGTGGTGGATTATCACACAAGTATTAGCAAGATGTTTGCTACTTGCCCTGTAAATTGATTTAAAACTTTGGTGTATTTCACTTGATCTCTACTTATCCAAGTATAATTGAACTCAGTGAGGAAAAGTCAAACCGACATATATGATAGGAGTAAAATTTATCAACCAGTGGTGGGTGTATCATTTTATATATAGGCTATTATTGTAAAACCTTTTTTTTTGATGGTGTGGAAAATGTAAGATTTTGGACATATTAGTAAAGTCCATAACAATGGACTATTTTCTTGTATGCCACTGATCATTTAAATCTTAAAAGTATCCAGCTTACTCTAACAATTCAAAAAACTGTCAAGTTGTCCATTACTCTCATTGGCAGTACTGTCAGTTTATCTATGTATGAAATGGATTTTGGAGTCGAGAAGTATACCACTTTACCACAACTCTCATCCAGCTCCCTACAGTTATCTAATCTCTTGGGAATTTTCAGTCTAGATTCATCATTTTTTTTTTGTAATGTGTTCCAAAACATTGTGAAGGTTTGGAAAAACCATATTTAACCACCTGAGCGTTACACTAGACGGTCTAGATTTCTGTACCAAAAGTGATCCACTGTTTTTCATGAAATTTTTTTTTTTAAATTGTAGACCTGTAACTTACAGAAATATGTCCGAACAAGGGTTCTAGTAGATATTATGAATATAAAAAATGTATTTACTTTTATTTTTTTTTTGTATTGGATTGGATACTGGAGTTTGTATTCAATCCAATACAAAATGAGCGTTTGAATTTACCAGTTATGTACTTTGTATTAATTTTATATTATTTTGTATTGGATTGGATACGCAAGTTTGTATCCAATCAAATACAAAATATAAATTTGAATTTCCAAGTTATTTACTTTTATTTTATTTTTTGTATTGGATTGGATAGGGAGTTTGTATTCAATCCAATACAAAATGACAGTTTGAATTTACCAGTTATATACTTTGTAATTATTTGAATTATTTTGTATTGGATTGGATACAGGAGTTTGTATTGAATCCAATACAAAATGTTTGAATGAGTTTCAATTTGAATTTCCCACACACGCGCCGACGTCATCACGCACGCAGGGAGAAGCCGTCCGTTTTTTTTTTCTCCGCCGGACGGCTTCTCGTTTCAGAGATCATCCGGCGCTGGAAGAAGAAGGACGTGGACGATCAGCGGGACCAGGTAAGAAGCCGGCCAGCATCTTGTGTTCCGCCGGCCGGCCGGCGGAGCACAAGATACCGGCTGGCTTCTTACCTGGTCCCGCTGGCACCAGACGAAGGCACCCGACGCTGGAGAGGGAGATCGATGGATGACGATCGACGGAGGACGACGCTGGAACACGAACAAGACGCTGGATGAGCACAGCGGGACCAGGTAAGTAAGGATGGGAAAAAACTCGGGGTTAACCATCCTAGCCATTTTTGTTTGCCCGTACGTAGGTCGGGCTTAACGGCTAGGAGGTTAATGGAATTTTTTTTATATTTCTGGCTGATCTGTCTAGTGTTTTGAGTCCATTTCCATATAAATCTTCCCTAAAATTTTTTTTCTATTCTATATATTCCAAGGTTGACAAGAAGTTAGTGTATCAGATTGATGCAAATATTGAGCCAACTGGATGCCTACAAGAAGAAGATTTTAAAACATGTAAAACTCCAGGTTTTGACGACATGGAGGTACTGCTGGTTATTTATGTTTATTAAGATCATTTTTGCTTAATTAGAAATCCTCTGTTTATTACAAAACAACATTTTTGTTGTTGAAATTTGCAACAAATCAAGAGTAATATCTTTAATAGTTGATTATTTTGTAAACCATTTCATTTTTAATGTTAAACATATTTTTAGCAAAATTTCCAATTTGACCTGTCATTATTAGGAACTTGTAGGCACACAAACATACTTACACCTTTAGACAAATGTATTTAAGGAGTATGAAAAAAAAATGTAAGCAGACAGGTTGTTTGAATAGGAAGGGATAGGTGATTGTCCCCTTAGGGACACAGACAGCAAAAGAAACCTGATAGGGGTTGGACTTTAAGTTACTACTACTTGTGATGTAATTTGTAGGGAACTCAATGTATCTGCACTTTGTCATTTTAGATAACAAAATTGCTGGGAGATAAAGTCATGTTAGTTTAAACCAGATTTTTGTTGTATTTTGTTTGTTGTTGTTTTTTTAATGTATTTTTTTTTTTGTCTTAGGTGTATAAATGTCACTTTTA
The DNA here is from genome assembly GCF_032062135.1 of Pyxicephalus adspersus. Taxonomy (NCBI): domain Eukaryota; kingdom Metazoa; phylum Chordata; class Amphibia; order Anura; family Pyxicephalidae; genus Pyxicephalus; species Pyxicephalus adspersus. Next base: position 28,585,283 of record NC_092866.1, read on the forward strand.
TGTAATAGAAAATTCTAAAGATTCCCCTCCTACAATACTCTCCCAGACATGTATTACCATTTGATGGAAGAAATTCCTCCAGACTACTCCAGATATGCTCTTCAAGACATGCAAGGACAGTTGATAAAAGAAATTGCGCCAGAATAATCCACTTATGCTCAATAAAGACTCTTCATGTACAAAAAAAAAAAAACAACTCCAGATTTCTTAGTCAGTAAGCTGTCCAAGACATTTGAAGAAAATCCATACTAGTTACTAGTATGAGAAACTCTAATTTTGCCTCTAAAGCTCCCTAAGACTCTTGAAGATATTTGATGAAAGAAATGTTCCTGAATTTTTCGGTTATGTGCAGTTCTGTTTGCCTTTTTTCAAATACATTTGCCCATCATAGGTCACTATTATTAAAGGCTACCATTTATTTATGGATATAGACACTTTTCTGTTAATTGTTGTTTAGCTATATGATTTCTAATTACTTAATTCAAGAAATCCATTCCTAATGTCTGATACTACATTTATTAAAGTTAATATACATTTCTTTATTTATAAAAAAAAAACCTTAGAAAGCTTACATTTTCAAAAACAACAGATAAACTATAATTCAAAATGCAATGAAATCCAAACATAGTGTGAGGGGTTACGCTCAGGATCGCCTTTGCTGGGGTGAAAAGACACTTGTCTGGTTCATCCAATTCAGATCACACACCAAGGTATAAGTGTTAAGCTGACGTGTAGCCAGGTTTATTGATGGTCACAGGTAAAATAACAAAACAGCAAAAGAAAACCTCTCACTCACACAGACCACCTGTCTGTGTCCCCAAGCAGAGAGCTACCTCAGACAGACCACCTGTCTGTGTCTCTAAGCAGAGCTACTGACTGAGCCCTATGTTATATCCCCACCCTCAGTGCTTCTTCAATAATTTTCTCACAGGTGAGAGTCTTCCACCTGCTATTTCACATAGGAGAGAAATCTTGGGCAAATATATCTCCCTTCCACCACCAATCCTGCATTGGTGTCACAATAGATACAAATTGCTAATTGACAACTCATGTGTAGTGCTGTTTTTACCTTTATTCATCTACCAGGGGCAATTGTGACACATTGGTGCCACATCCAATTTTTTACTATAATATTTACATATTCAAATGGATTTCAAATTTTCATCAAATCACATCCTTCAAAGATTCAATTAATTTCTTTAAAATTAAAAAGAAAAAACATTAAAGAGAAACATATCTATTATCTTTTGCAAATATACAAACAAAATATATCCAGTCTCAGTTTTGATGTGTCTCACAAAATCTGTTTCCTCATGAGTTTTGAAATCAGAATTCCATTGATACACCTATTAAAACCATTTGAAAACACCAACTGCCACAAATTCTGAAACTGCTTGATTTCCTACAGAAGGGCAGTACTGGTATCCGCAGGTGACCCTGAACTTTTCTCTCTTTATATTGCAAAAATCATTCAGCTAATCCAAATCAATATTCATACATTTTCTAGGTCTGATTATACTCTGCATGCAGAGACACTTTTATATTGTGTCAAATGTATCTTGCCCAGGGCCATCGGCAGAAAGCCAATTGAGAATGGATATATTTTGTTTGTAAATTTGCAAAAGATAATAGATATGTCTCTTCTCTTTAATGTTTACATAAATAAATTTTATTCAACTTAGATTGGAAATGCGGAATGCTTTTTGCAATATAAATAGAGAAAAGTTCAGGGTCACCTGTGAATGCTGGGGCTGCCCTCTTTTTGTTGTTTAAAAAAATGAATTTATTATTTGAGGGATGTGAGTTGATGGAAATGTGCCTTTAAAGTCAATTTGGATGAATGCAAATATTATAGTCCTATGTTTAGTCACTGAGTAATCACCATTAAATACTATGCATACCTGATTAGGAATAAGTATGAATCTTCTGTGTTTTCATGGTTTTACCCTTTACTTTTAGTTTAAAGTGCAAAATAAGGAGGGGTAGAATGGGTGAATGGAGATAGAAAAGGACTGAAATAAAGATAGAAAAGGAGAGGGATCTGGGTCCTAGCACTGCAGTCATTTATATAAGAAAAAATATTAGGTTGTCCTGATCTTTGGTTATGCACAAAATGTCTATATCTGATGCCCAGTTATGTTGTAAAATGTATGTATTACACTTTCATAACATGGAATAACACCTAACATAACTTGCAGTATCCAATATTACCATGCAAGAAAGCATGTAAATGTCTCTTGTGTGCAGAAGACCCTGTGAGTTAAAACAATGCAAGCATCAATAATAACCCTCTCCCTGATGCTTTATCTATTGCAACATTGCATTAACATGAATGTAAATGTAATGAGTGTCTTTAATTTATTGTTTACTTTCCTTCACACACAGCAGTGAGACAGCCAATTTCCTTAACAGAAATTAAGACCAGTAAAATGTGAAGAAATTTATAATAGAAGGATATTGACACAAAACAGAAATTCTAGTCAACCTAGATATCATAGATTTTCTCAAAGGCTACTTCTCAAAGTAATTTGTTATGACTGGTGCAACCATCTGCAATAGAAGAATCTATGGAAGGAGCTGACTGTTGTTGCGTATAAATGAGGCGCAGAGTCTTCTTTGGCCTTCTCCAGAGATGAGGATGTTACTGCAGGCTGATATAATACAAGGTTATGGCTACGCAAATTCACTAAATATACAAACAGATAGCAAATAGGCATTAGCATTTCTTGCCTGTTGAAGAAATTTGTGATCAGGCAGGGTCTTATTTATTTGCATGGTTTGTATGTTTCATCTGCAGAGTGCTCTTTTCTGTAGCTTTCATTTAACTCATAATCTTTCCCTCAATGACTATGACAGCTGGGTATTTAATAAGGGCAGCTGCAGAGCCATCAGGTAGTTTGTATTTAAAGCAAAACTAAAGTTCCACTTTTAAGAATACAGGATCAGGCAAGGATTTATAGCAGAAGGGGAAAGACAATGTCCCCTCTGCAATAAGCATTCTTACCTGCCTGATCGCTCTCTTCATCTGTCACAATTGCCGAATTGCCCATGTGGATAGCCAGAACATCCCAGCTTCTCCTGTGGCTGCCAGGACTGAATGAAATCTTGCATGCCAGTGCGGAAGTTAGATTATCTAGGGCAGGCCAATCAAGATGGCAAAAGATTGAAACAAGGAAGAGGATGGCAGTGGCCGCATTGGAACTTCGACAGGTGTGTTTAACAGGGTTTAGTTCCGCTTTAAAAACTGCACCAGAACTTAGACTAGGTTCAGAGCTGGCGCAGCTATCTGTTAATGACAGCTGCAGTTCAGCACTAAGCCTAGAAGCTCATTTGACATGAGTACTCACAAGTACTTACCTTTTCTTTGCTCTTCTACTGCCAGGAAAGAATAGTTTCTTGAAGATGAGACAATGTAGCTCTATTTTGTGAATTTGTTGCTTGCCCCTGCATAAGCAAAATACACATCAAAGTCCAACTTCTATCAAAACTGATTTATTGAAGTGTACCTAAACTCAACATTTTACTTTGCATAGAAAAGTAGACAACCCTTCTATGGAAGGTAAAAATGTTTTTATTTAAGTGCAACACCCTTTTTTAAAAAGGCGATCAAACGTGTCTAAGACTTAATGGGAGCGTAGAGCCTCCCGGATGCGTGACGTAGGTATGATCCCTGCCAGATTAAAGGTGTCATTTTTTTGTTTTTAGTTTAGTTCCTCCTTAAGTATTGGATATAGCATGAATCTGTTCCTTACAGGGAGATTTCCCCTCACCCCGACAGGACATATTCTCTTCTAGAGGGACACAGAAAACTATTTTGGTGAGCAGAGGATAGAAAATGTGTTATAATACAGACAAAGCCTGACAGAACCGTTGACACCTACACCTTGCTAGCACCAGGTTAGACCCCTTTTTAAAAGGCAGCCATGATTCTTCATGGAATAGATTCAACAAGGAAAGCAGGAAAAATTCTTCAGGGATTTTGGTCCAGATTGACATGTACGCAACATGTTCCTACAAATTTGTCAGCTGTACAACCAGAAAGCCAATCTCCCATTCCACCACACTCCAAAGGTGCTTTGTTGGATTGAGATTTAGTGACTGTGAGTACATTTGAATACTGCAAACTAATTGTCATGTTCAAGAAAGTAGTATGACGTGATTAAAGCTTTGTGACATGGAATGTTATCCTGCTGGAAGTAGCTATCAGAAAATGGGTACACTGCGGTTATAAAAGGATAGACATTGTCAGCAGCAATACTAAGGTGGGGTGTGGCATTTAAGTGATGCTCAGCTGGTACGAATGGGGCCAAAATGCCCCAATAAAATATTGGCACACCATTACACCAACACTTTTTTTCTGGCAGTCCTCTGTAAATACTAGAGATAGTTTTGCTTGAAAATCCGAGCAGATTGGCAGTTTCTTAAAGACTCAGACCAGCCTGTCTAGCACAAACTACGTTTATTTGAATCATCTTTTTTTTCCCTCCCATTCTAATGCTGGGTTTGAATGTCAAGAGCTTGTCTGCATTCCTAACTGCATGGAGCTGCTGTATTTGATTATCTGATTAGATATGTGCATGAACAAGCAGAACAGGTATATGAAATAAACTATACAGAGCTTCTTCTGCAAGAGTACTAACGTACTAATGTCACTTTTGCCTAATTTCACAAATATTAGTTTTAAAACAAAGTGATGGAGGACAGACATAAGCTCATTCTGCATTTTAGAGCAAAGTCCACTGTAAATATTTCTCCCTATTAAAGACTTTTGCATGTATCTCTGCTCCCTTTCCTATCTCAGGCAACAGTTCCAGGATTCATACAATATCTTTAAATAATGTAAAAAAAAAATGTCAAGTATTTACGCTAGGCACCTCAGTTTATCTTATTTACATGTGAGTTTAATCTGCTGAAAGTTCCTCAGTTAGCTCAGCTAGTGAGATTGGGAACCTTCACCTGTTTTGCCTGTGCAGTGTAAGATTGGGTGAAGTGGCCAGAAAAAGGAAGAGGATAGCAACAGCAGATGCCAGGATAAAGGAGGGAAAGTGCAGGACTGAATCCAAGGATTAAGGGCTCTGCCAAATTAGTTATATATTTTTTTTACTTTAGGTAAAGTTCCACTTTATATTTGCCTAAAAATTCCTTAAAGGGCAAATATGTATATTTATAGCTAATATTTCTATACCAGATTTGCCTTGTTGATACTGTAAACATCTTTGTTAACATTTCTCCTTTTTCCACTTGCTTATGCTCCACTTGTGTCACCTTGATGCTTTCATATTTAAGTTATTTTGTTAAAGTATGTTTAGTAATATTTAAACTGTCTTACCTGCCAAAATTGTTGTCTTCCTGCACAGCCAGTCTTGTGGTTTATGTACCTCCAATGTCACTTCTGTGCCAGCGCTCAAGTTAGTGAATGAACATCAAAGAAGTGACTCATGAAGCAGCAGTCTCTCGACTGTGAGTGTGGTAGAAAGGTGTGAATCAGAAGGACAGTTCACATATATGCATTACAGTTGTGTTCTAATCTGTACTCTTCACTTGTAATCCTCAGTAATAAGGAAGACACAAAGATATTTTTAAATTTTTAATCACATACAAATTAGAAGAATTTACTTGCCCCAGGATCAATTTTAAACGGCTAGTAAACAATGTTTTAAAATAAATGGTGACAAGAAATCTATATTCAGCAGGCACACAAAAGCCAATTTAAAAATTAAAGTTTGCACATCCACCATGATGATAGTTTATATATTCTGAATGGTTCCAATTATTTAATTAGGTATTTTACTAAACTCTTTAAAGCAAACATGCTTGCATTAGCTAAAAGAGTTTTTACATTTGTAGCACTAACCTATGTTTGAAAACCCTGGAAAGCTAAAAACACAACCCCTCCCACCCCCACAAGATTATATTTAAAGCATAAAAGAGCCTCTTTATATCTAGGCTTTTTACTACAAGGCACAGCAAAGTTCAATACCGGCACCCCCACACAGTAGCTCCCTACAGACCCATGCACAACACAGATGCCATAGGCTGCCAATGATGGCCATCCTGATTTTGGTCCATTCAAAATGAATGCATGCAGTAACAAACTAAAGGTCTTAACAGCAACTACAAAACCATTTTAGCAGGAGGAAAATGCCAAACCATGGAGATAAAAAGCAATGTTTTTTTTTACCCTCACTGCTGTGCCTTGCCACCCCAAACTTGTTACTTGAAAGTTCCGATTTGTCAGAATATAATGTTCCTGATTTGTCAGAAAATATTGTTCCAACAGTTTATGTGAAAGGTTTAGACCACAGTAAGGTTCTGAAATCCAATAAAACTTTTCTAAAAGTTGGGACAAAAGAAGCCCTGGAAGTAATTTAAAGCAGGGGTTTAAATATTTTTTATTACCAAAAAAAAATAAAAAAATAAAAAAAAATCTACCAATTTTACTAATAACAAATACAACAAGACTGACCTATAGAAAAAAAGAGGTTTTTAAAGACTTTAATAAAGCAACCTCAGAATAAACAAGAGCCAACAGAACAATGCAAAACAGAATACCAGGAGAAAGGAGAACTGTCAGTTAAATTTTAAAATACAACAGCATTTTATTATTCTCAAAGATGTGTTTATCATGCTGTAAATTTGAATAAAACACATTTAAAAGATTTACAATAATATTAGTTAAAACATTTCTCTTCAACAGGTATATGGGCCAAATTACTATAGCAGGAAGAGAAGGCAAAAAAAATGTAACAAAAAGTAGTTCAGGAAGTAGGAATCTAATTTGTCAAAATGTCCAGATAAAACATTCATACTTGGAAATTTCAGGATTGGTGGACAACATATAAATGGTAGGTAAACTTCAGTAGCTGGGTTCAAGAGGACACCAATGCCTAAAAGTTTACAAGAAGGCATCACACCATTCTTTAAGGCAGCCATAGCAATCTCGTCCCTGCTTTGCATTGGCTCCACATGTATCTTTTAGCCATTCCTTAAAAAGTTCTTCATCCTTCTTCAGAACAAGGAACTGACCTAAGAGAACATAAGCCTAAAAGAGAAAAAAAAGTTTTAGTAATAACGACATGCTTGAATGGAATGTGTTTTGCGTTTTTAGTAAGCACATTTCTAAGTTAATGTCATATTGAACTTATTATATAGACATTCAAAATATGACAATCCTTCAACCCTTTCACAGGCACAAAAGTTACTTAAAAGTTGCAACTAGTATATTGCACAGTAATTATGGAACTCTTTATAAGACCAGCACAGTGGCTCAAGTGGCTAGCACTCTTTTGCAGTGCTGCACGGTCGGGAAACTATCTGCAAGGAGGTTGCATGGGTTTCCTCACAAAAAAAACAAAACAAAACAAAAACATGCAATTAGGTTAATTGTATTCCTTCCAAAATTGACCTAAGACTGTATTAAAGACATTGACTATGATAGGGACATTAGATTGGGAGCCCCTTTGAGGGACAGCTAGTAAAATGCCTATGGATTTTGTAAAGAGCTGTGTAATATGTTGCCACTATATTATTATTATTATTATTATATTATTATTATTATTATTATTACAGAGTATAAATACTCTGTAATAATAATAATAATAATAATAATAATAAAATATCAAAAGAACTCACTCTCAATAAATAAATACAACTTTATCCAAAAAAAAAAAATCAATTTTGGAATCCATGGAAGTGATCAGATCACTTGAATCACAAAACCGAGAAAAAGGGTTACTAGTAAGTACAACTCTCCACAGGTTTTAAAAACTTTGTTCAAAGGCATAAAAAGCCATTTAAAATGTACATCCATAATGTTCCACTACAGGAAATTGCTTCAATGTTAACATACTGTTAATGCAATGTTGTCCTAAAATGTGAGTACAGCACGCCTGTGGAGGTTAGGCATAAAATGAGCTCATAGCTGCCAGGTAAGCAATGTTTTTGTTGAAAACTTCTTGACCCACATGGTGGAGGACATGACCTTGGAAGCAAGAGTAATGTGCACATGACTACAAATATTAAATTATTAAAATATTAAACTACGTCAAACATCATTTTCTAAACACAGAGAACCTATCAGTTGTAGAATATTTCACTGAAAAAAAAAAAAAATCAATCACTGAAATAGAATAAAAATTATATACATACTACACCACCACCATAATCAGTGTTCACCCCAGAAATTTTTTTCAGCCGGGTGAAGGGGTGGGGGAAGCTGTAGTCAGGTGGTAAAAAGGTGGGCGTGACAAGACTGAAAGACTGAAAATGTAGTGCTTCCAGTTGTTTATGCCATAGGTATGCAGTAACCCATATTACTGTCCATATACTTTGTTCCACTTTCTAATGCCTGCCCCATTAGTATATCCAATTTTTCCATTTTTGTATTATGCCCCAACTGTCCAGTGTATTGTGACCCAACTTCCTAGTGTTTTATGTTTTATTCACTTGTAGTGTAATAGTGTAACAAGTTAGGCTTAGCTCACTTTAGCAGTAAAAATCAGTGCCATTTACCGCTCCCAAGTCACTAATAGCAACTGTTAGGCACCTGAAATTGGTAACAGGAGATAACTGCTGGGCTTTTTCAGACCTAGCTGTTTTTCAAACAGCAGCATTTCCTGGCATGAGGGAGGGGTAAAGGCTACCTTTCTGACACTGTAAAAGCAGCCTAACTTCAGATCTGTCTCTTAAAGTGAAACTTTCATGAAATTTTTTTTTTCCCCACTTGATCCTTCCACATACCGAGCCCAGCGAGTCCCACGTTGCCTCGCATTTCCTCTTTTTTTCTGATGCTCACCGTTCCAGTCTGGCGCTGCCTTGCACTGCACATGCGTGAGATTGCGTTTTTTTTTTTACATAATAGGAAAGCACCTGATGATGCATGCGCAAAAATGACACAAAGTGACACATGTTTTAGTTACTACTAGCTATGAGGGCTCCCTGTGCACCCAGAAAAAAGTTGTTGCGACCAATGGTTTAGGAGATATGAGGGTTTGTACACAGTGTGTTGTAAGACTGCAGAATATGACATGCAGCATTTTACACACACAGCTATCGCACTGTGCTGCCGATGATGTCATTACACATGTCCACATTTTACCTGGTGCTTGGTTTTTTATCACACACAGGACGAGCTAGAGAATGGGGACGGGACTCCCCAGCACACTCTTATATGTGTCTTTACATTAGGAAATTATAAAGAAACGCATACAAAATAATAATTAAAAAAAAAGACCAAAAACAAAATGATCAAGGTTATGATTACCTTATCAAAGCCTTTATCTGTGAGCCTCTGCCCTAGTACATCACCAATGCCAGCGACGCACTGAACAGTCTTCTCTCCCATAGGTTCAGCTACAAAATCCCGGTGCTTCTGTGACGTGGAAGACATCTTTAATGGTTTTCAACAACCTAGAAGAAAAACAGAAAACACAAAGCAATAGAAAGATGAGTAAATAAACAACTACAGTTCTTTTTACACTAGAAAATATGCGGGTATAAAACATTCACAAAAATGCTTGCAGACATTGCTATATTAGGATAAATTGTGGAAGGTTATCACACAATTATGTGTTTTACAAGTTGTAATGTAATTGTAGGAACATTTTCACAAACCTCTTATTAGGCTGATACACCTGTCACTGAGAAACTGTACATCAAGCAGAGCTCTCCCCAGCCCCCTTTTAGCTGGGCGTACCCGGAACTTCTCAATAACCACCCAGCTGTCTTTGAGTGGTTACTATAGAGTTCGGTCACAACACAAGAGCTGCCCTTCCCACTCTGCCTAAAAATATTTCTGGGGAAAAGACTGTTAAGCAAGGTGTGGTTTAAATCACAAAGGAACTAAACACCTAAACCAATCAAGCTTTACAACTGCTAACTGCACGGCAAAACCTGACACCCAACCCAATTTTATGTCTGTGTCAAACATCTTCTACATGTCGTATTTTGTATAGCTTGCAGAGCATGGAAAAAGGCCGCTTCTGTTTTTTTTTTTCAAGGGAGAGCTTTACTGTCCCCTGTTTAAAACATCTAATGAAAAACAAGAGCTACAATTCAAATTACGGCATAAAACTTAATATGGAACGGAATCTAAAAATTAAAAAAAAACTGCTGGCAGGCCACAAAACCAAAAAATCTGTTTACTCCTTCGTCGGTGATGCCATCTTCGCCCACTCCTCCTTTAGATTAGGAATCTTGGGCCATCTTGGTTAGCCAGGATGGAATATATCTCATTCGCATGGTGATTAAATTTTTGCCAACAGCCAGATATACCAGGATCATACATCAACATGCACATGCGCAGCTCAGTGTATATAAAAAAAAACCAATGTATATTGAAAAGAAATGTGAACAGGCAGGCAAGTTTGTTTTATTGCAGAAGAGACTTGTCTGACTTGCCTGTCACTTCTGCAATAAATAACCTACCTGCTCAGTTTTTTTAACCCCCCTAGTGTTCTAATTCTGTCCAAATTTCCATGCAAAAAAGTGTTACTTTTTTTTTTGCATGGAAATTTATTTTACATTGTAGGCTATAATTCTTAGGCATAACTCACTGAAATATGTCCAATATTTAACAAATTAAATAATAAACTTCAAATAAAAAAAAAATCTGTTGAAAAATAGTTAAACATGTAATGTAAGTGTACAGTAGCTTGTATAATTATATATATATACAGTAGGATCTTGCATATCCGGCTCGCGACTACTCAGGCCTCTGTACTATCCGTCCTAGTACGGAGGCCGGAAAAACTCCATTATAAAATGCCAGGGTGGTGCGGACGGACGGACTTGTGCTGCGAAGCTCCTGCATAGCACACGTTGCGATGATGCTGCTGCCTGCTCTCCGGAACAGTGTCGGATGTCCATGAGTGCGGCCTGCGTAGCGCTGAACCGTGTGTGGAGGTAAGTATAGTGCTTTATTATTAATGGACCTTCAGACTATCCGGCTTTTTTGTTATCTACCGAAGTCTACTGTATTACATGAAAATTTCTTTGTATTGGACTCAATAAAGCTATTTTGTGTTGAATCCAATACAAAGTTATTTGAATTTCACGTTGCTCCTTCCGCCCGCACCAACGTCACCAGGAAACCCCAGAGATTGTCTCTGCACTTTGCGGCTGGAGATGGAAGAAGACAGACGTGTCCCCAGAACCTGCAGGGACCAGCAGGACGCCGTTGGAACAAGGTGTTTTGTTTTTTTAGGTGAAAGTGACCCCGAGTGTGATTCAGAGTTATCGCTTTTTGCAAGTAAAATCCACCCAAGTCACACACAGGATAACTGCTGGGGGGGTAATTTTCAGTTCAATCTTAATGCGGTGAACTACAAAGCCTTTACCATGAATACATCTGGCTGGATTCTACTCTTCCTGGAAATACTTGCATAGGTCCCATTCATGCTTAGGTGGTGGCCCCATTCCAAAGAACTGTTAAAGGCCTTCTAAGTACACTGGTCAGTGCTGTGTATTTTAATCCAACTGCCCACTATTCCAAATTTAAAAGTGTAATCCCTTGTAGTATTGTAATATTGTGATCAATGTAGCGTAAAAAGTTAGGCTTAGTTCACATTAGCAGTAAAAAACTGGGTCATTTACCCCTCCTGGGTGACTACTTGGCACCTGGGATTGGTAAAAGGCAGTAAGTGTTGGGCAGCAGTGGTTCATGGCGAGAGGAAAATGAGGGGTTAACGCAGCAAATGCAACCTTACTGCCAGTGTGAATTCAGCCTGACTTCAGATGTGGCCTCCGAGCGCTAAATCTAGGTAACACAAAACTTTTGTGAAAAAAAATTCACTTGATCTTTCCACAAAGTGAGTCAAGCGAGTCCCAAGTTTGCTCAGCCTCCTTCTTTCCGATGCTCCCTGTTACATCAAGTGCTGATCATTGGGCATGTGTGAGATTGAGCATTTCTTTCTACATTATAGTAAAGCCTCATTTTACTTCCCGATTCATTCCCGAAGTAGGGCGCAAAAGGAGCAGCCCACAGGCACCTGGGATATGTGACACATACCCCAGGAGGCTGCGGATTTACCCTGAAGTCTTTACCATCACGGCAGTAAAGACGGAAGGGGAGGGGTCTTCCTCCCAAAAATTAAAAAAAAAACACATTTCTCTATTATAAAAAAGGGGAGGTCACCTTTTATATAATGTTAAAATGTGGTGTTACTTTAAAAGCAACCTGCATG
>NC_092866.1:28597510-28634977 GCF_032062135.1 Pyxicephalus adspersus
CCATCACTGCCCATATTCTATCAGCATAGAAAAACTGCCTGTGACATTTATCCACCCCCAGTGTGATAGCTGTGTGTGTAAAGTCTGCTTTTCACATTCAACAACTCGGTGTGTTCAATCTTTCAGATCCCCTAAATTGTTGGTTGCAATGACTAGAAATCTTTAGGGTACACAGGGACCTTCATAGCTACTAATTACCAACATTTCTTTAAAGAATTTAAAGAAATTTAAAGAAATTTATCTTTAAAGATATGGGGATCACAAGTTTCAAAACTTGTGGAAATTGAACATTTGGGTTGCTGTTTCATAAGAAAGTGCACCTAGGAGCCCAAAATTGAAAATGCTAATTAGGAACCCCCAGGGGCCACTTACATAGCATAGAGCATTGGGGTGGAGCCCCTAAATTTTTTACCTACCTTTCAACAAACTATAATTGTAACACTGTGACACCCTTTTTGGTTCTGTTCTTTGAACCCCAATTTATATGGAATGGGGAAGTGCAGGAAACTGAAAATGTAGGTGCAAGTGGGGAACACATGTATAAAACCCCCTTAAAACACAACATAAAAAAACTCTGCCCATCAAACTGTCAATTTCCCTACCTTGAACCCTAATTTCTCTAGAGGAGAGAGGTGCAGAAGAACAGATTCATAGGTGTAAGTGGGGGACACTTGTGGCTAACACCCCCCAAACTTTCATCACCATGGTATCATTACAAAATAAACTCTGCCCCGTCAAAACATGCTGCCCTGTTACGCATGACGCTCCCATCCAGTAACTGAGTTCCAATTTTGTTTTGATGGGCAGAGTTTTTTTATGTTCAAATGATTCCATGGTGATGAAAGTTTTTGGGGTATTAGCCACAGACATTCCCCACACAGTTCACGTTTCTTACACCTTCCTATTCCAGGGAAATTGGGGTTCAAGTGTTAGAAGTGGTCAGTAATGTGTAACAGGGCAGTGCGTTTGCCATAGTAATGAAATTTTAGTGTGTGTGTGTGTGTGGGGGGGGGGGTCCCCCCACTGCACTTAAATATTTAGTTTTGTACACCCCAACATTTTAGGTAAATTGAGATTCAAAGAAGAGAAGCAGACAAGGTAACATAGTATGACAGTGAAGGGGGCAGGGCAGCCCACCCACCAAATGAGGGCTGGGGAGAACTATGTGCATAGTATGGATTACTGGATGGCCATTTTTTTTTTTTTTTTTGCGGGGCTGCAGAGTGAGAATTGCTGGACCAGAGCACAAGGTAAATATTTTTACAAGTAATCATGGAGGAAATTTGAGGCAAGCCTAAGCTACATTTCTTTTGATTTAGCTATAAAAACTGAAATGTGGTTGGATTTCAGTTTCTGCACTAATATAAAGTTATAATTCTTCAACTTTTTAAATTTACCACTCTACACAATAACCACACAGTAACTCCCCATTGATTTGTATGGGGTCTTTCTACCACTCTTGTGCTGTGCATGGATAGTGGAGGTCTGATTATCCTGGAGAGATAACACACATCAGCCATCTATATTGAGCTCACATGTGAAATGTGCTGCCTTCTAGTGGTCGATCCATGTCAACGCTAATTCACCGACTAAAACACAACTAGTCATTGCCATATATAGAATAGTTCTGCAGTCTATAGCAAAGCAACTTGCTCACAAAGACCGCTACAACCTGAAGTCTCCGAACTGCAAGGAAGCTGCCCATGTGCACACTGCCTTTACCCACTAAATAATTAGCTGGAGACGTGTCCCAGAATTTAAACCAAATTATACAACGTAGAGGCGACTATTTCAATCTCTCGCTGCACATGAACAACGTTCACAGAAATAGAATGAAAAAATGTTACGTTACCTTTATGTCAGAAGTCCCTTCCCGCCAAGTCTCTTTACGGCAAGTAAAACTATTTCCGGGTGGGTGCTGCACAAAGCCCTCTCCACTCCCTGGGCGAGACAAAGCGGAAGTTGATTGTGGCCACGTGATTGGCGGTCTGTGGGCAGCCATGTTTATCGTCGTGAGTGGAGTCACCGGAAGACTCCCATTCCATAGTCCTGTATGGGAAGGTCCGAGCGGTCGCCATATTTGTACTCCAGGGACCGAGCTAGAAGTAGCTGGACAGTGTGACAGGTATTGGTCTTTTCGGAGCACGTTCATCCCTTTCTTTAGCTTTGCGGTAAATTTGTTCTGTTTAGAAATGATTAACGGCGTTTTTTCAATAAACATGGTACAAGTTTTATTTCAGTGAATTCTCACAGGAATAATTTGCAGTAAACATTTTATGAAGTACAGGAACTATGTAACTTATGTCTTACTGGAAATGCTTTTATACTTCCCTGACTGAATACATCTGCATCTATAAAGAATCATATATATATATATATATATATATATATATATATATATATATATATATATATATACCTGAGAGTCAGTGGAATGCCAGATGTTTCTCCTAGTTTGTGAGTTCCTGCTGTTATAGGTTGGTACTTTGCCTTCACTAGCACTGGTTGGCATTAGTTGTGATAAGACATTGGCATTACTTCGGTGAATAATAAATCTCTTTTTTGTTTAGGTTACATCGAAACCCTGAAGACTGTGTTTTATTAGTTACATGTCAACAAAACTATATGAATACAGCCTTCCATTTCTAAAACATGTCTAAAGCAACCAAACGAAAACACGTAGTGAAAGAGGTTCTATTGGAATATGTTCAGCCTACGGAGAACCAGCGTATAGTGAAGGTCGGTATTGTTTGCATGGTTTGTATCTTCTATCAGCAATGTTCTCTTTTCTGTAGCTTTTGTTTAATTCCCGATCTTTCCCTCAATGACTATGCCAGCTGGGTCTCCAACAGGGGAAGTTTTGTATACTAAGCAGAAGTAAAAGTTTCTTTCTGCAATTAACCCTCCTACCTGCCTGATCGCTTCAAGTATCTGGCAAAAAAAATGAGCTGCTCAGCGTTAGCTGTTGCTATGATACCTGAATGAACCTGCGCTTGACTTATGTTATCACAGCATGGCCAATTAAGATGGCTGAAGATCCTCTACAGCAGAAGTGTCAAACTCAAATACACAGAGGGCCGAAATGAAAAACTCAGACCAAGTCGAGGGCCAAAAAAGGAAGTAATTCGTTTGAATTTATTATAAATTTTTTTTTTATATGGAAACAAAGACGTATTGCTTAACATGCAACCTGGAACAAGAAACTACTTGGCAATGCAATGTGGGCACTAATTGGCCCCTAGCTACAGTTCCTGAAAGGATTTGAATAAAGATGGCATGAATGTTAATATTCAATTGACACCAAATAATGAAATGCACATGTGTAAATTATGTGCTCATATCTGATATCTTCAAAACTCTTGTTAGAAAAGAAAGTTATTTACAAAAGAGACAGAAAAGAGTGACATCTCTTTTTGATGGTTTCACACATTTCACAGAGATGATTACCTTGTACTTTATTTTTTGTTTCCTGCAGATCTGAGTAATTTTATTTCTCCTGCTGTGAGCTAGGAATAGCGACCAGAAAACAAGTGATGCTAGGACTTCAATTCCCAGCATTAGTTGCGTCTATGGAACTGCCAAATGCGGAGCCGCATAGGCAGAGAGCTGTTCCAAAGACGGGGGGCCAGAGTTTGACACCCCTGCTCTACAGCAAGAAAGAAAGAAGAAGATGGAGGCGCCCTGCAAGAGAAAGAGACAGCTGAGCAGCACAGGTTTAAAGTGGAACTAAACTAAAAATAACAAAAAATTGCACTTACCATTATTCCGACAGGTCCCTCGATGGCACTGGTCCTTCCGACAATCCAGTCCCACATCGTCCTGGAATTCCTCTGAGAAAGCGCCACCATCTTCGGTCTTCCCTTCTTTCTTTGTCATCCGATCTCACTCTGCACAGGTGCGAGATCGGGTGACATAGCCGCTGTGAAGGTGGGAAAAAAAGAGAGTCAATCTTACTGCGCATGCGTGTGATCGGCATCTCTGTCCCTAGGAGGAAATGCCCCTTCTGCTCTTCTATGGAAAGAAAAAATGTTGAGTTTAGGTACACTTGAAGTGGAACTAGGCCCTTTCTTTCCTAAAGCTACAACAACACGGAATAAACATAGATACTGCCTTTTGAAAGCAGCTGAAGATTTTCAATATGCATGTGCACCAATTAAAATAAAAAATTGCCAATGGTCCCAACATTTTTTAAACAAGGATATTTGTTGCTCACAGGTAACCTTTATAATGTCTTTTCTTTCAAATGCACCTATAGAGAAATGCTTCCTACCCCTTTTGTTTTTTTTTTGTTTTATACTTTTTATACTCTCTGTACTCTGCCTGCTGCTTCCCTTTATCATTAGCCTTTCTACCTACCTCTGCGCCCTGCCTGTTGCTTCTCTCTACTTCTCAGTAGCCCTGCTTCTTCTCTGCTTTCTTCCTGCCTCCCCAATGCCTCATATTGATATTCTTTTATTTGTACAGTTAGGTCCAGAAATATTTGGACAGAGATAACATTTTTGTAATTTTGGTTCTGTACATTACCACAATTAATTTTAAATCAAACAACTCTGATGCAGTTGAACTGCAGACTTTCAGTTTTAATTCAGTGGGTTAAACAAAAAGATTGCATAAAAATGTGAGGAACTAAGGCCTTTTTTACACAATCACTTCATTTCAGGGACTCAAAAAGTAAATGTACAAATAAAAAGCTGAAAATAAAATATTCTTTTCTAATACTTGGTTGAAAACCCTTTGCTGGCAATGACAGCCTGTAGTCTTGAACTCAGGGACATCACCAGATTCTGGGATTTCTCCTTTTTAATGCCAGGTACCCAAAGCTATCACACTGCCTCCACCATGTTTTACAGATGATGTGGTATGCTTGCCAAATATTTATGGACATAACTGTATTTGGAACGTACACCTGCCCTCCTAGTTTTAACCTTCTGTTCTTTGCATTTAGGGTATTATCTCACTTCTTTGTTTGTATTGACACTCACACTGTAACCAGTTCTAGCTTACTCTTGTTTACCATTTAAGTCCCACCTTTGATGAATAGCTGTACCCACTCCAAATGTATTAAATAGTAGTTTACATTACAAGCAGCGTACTTTCCTTATTTGCTTCAGATGTTTTCCTTCTTGTATGTCACTGCTTGCAGAAGAGAATAATACCTTTTCAGCTTGTTGTTACCTGTTGTTTTCTATCTACAAGTGTGATACAATGTTGATAGGATATACCATGTATATGATAGACAATAGGTAAAAATAAGAATAATAATAAGAATACTTATTTAAAAATTATGAGATTGGGTAACTTGCGAGTTGTTATATTATCTCATTAAGAAGAAACTGTTTTGAATGCTTGTTTATTTATATTTTTATGTTAGCCAATAAATATCACTCCAAACTAATTTTAAATTATGTATGTCATTGTAGCCATTATTGAGGATTGATGCCTGATCCATTTACCTTTTAATTAACTACAGGTTTTAGGCAGCCCTGGAAATAATCTTCATAAAATAGAGACTGCAGAAGGCGAGAAGTTTTTGGCTAGTATGCCCACAAAATTCAGGAAGAACATTTGGATCAAAAGAGGTAATGAAATGTGTAACACTAAGCTACAGGGGGCTGTTTATGTGTAGATAACTGCCGTGGTGCTTGTGCATTGTATAATGAAGCACAGATAATTAAAATAATTTTCTGCCTGACATGACTGTTTTTTAAATGTTATTGAAATTATTAACTTTGCCGAAAGAGAATATTTCCTGTAAGATTTATGGAGGCTGCCACTTTTGACTTTTAATTCTGCAAATTTAAGTCAAAGCCTTAAAACAAATATGCAGATAAGGACTTCTGCCTTTCCTGGTCTGATGAATAAATGTCTGGTTGACAGTTTGTGGGCATTGGCATTTTAACTATGGTCATCCTTTAGCTGTAGATCCTAGGTTTGGTCCCAACTAAGAATACCACCATCTGCGTGGTGTTTGCTTTTCCTGTGTGCTTTAGTGTTCTCCCCAGAATTTTTTTTTTTTTTTTGCTGGGTAGTCAAAAAGTGGATGGGGCAGCACAAGACAACTTTAGTTTTCCCTGTTTGTGTCATAGAAACCCATAGTTTGCATCTAGTAACCCCTACACTGTAGCCAATTCCTATTTTCCCCCTATATTTGTTCCAACTTTGTAATGCTCACCCCCTTGGTACGCACTTCTTTTCCATCAATTTTCAATTATGCTCCACCTGTCCAGTGCCCTTTTAATGTGACCCAGCTTCCTAGTCTCCAATGTTTTGTAAGGAGTGTAATGTAGTAGTGTAATGGTGTATTCAATCTAGTTCACATTACTAGCAAAAAAGTCTCATATTTACCGTTCCCAAGTGCCTGCTGGCAACCGCTGGACCCCTGGGAGTGGTTACATCTGTACTTGGCATACCAGTACATTTAATTACATGTAAAATTGTTCTCTCATAGGCGATTTTGTTATTATTGATCCAATTGCTGAAGGAGAAAAGGTAAAAGCCGAGATATCCTTTATCATCTATAAGGATCATCAGAGACTTCTACAGAAAGAAGGCCTATGGTAACAATGGTTTTTAATCTTTACTTTTGTATATTTGATGCTAGGGTGAACTGTAGATTGCTGAAAGTGTTTGATTATGGGTGGTCTACATTGACAGTATTATTCTATGTTTCTGGGTTAAACAGAATTTGCAATATAGTTAAACAGAATAAAGAACATACAGAAACATATTTTAGGCTAAATTATATTGAATCAAAATCTAAGAGTAGTATCAAAGACATTAGAAAATTTTACCATATCTCTTCCTCCCTGTATTCAAACAGAATTTGAACAGAAACGTGTTTGTCACCTCTTTATTTATGGAGGAGAAATCAGATTGTGTACTGAGTTACCTAGCGTCTTAGCAAGGAATCATTGACCAAGGCAGTCCAGGAGGTAATGGGAGTCTGGGAGACAAGCACCACAGTTTACCTACCCAAAAATAGCAATTAATGTAAAAGGGCATGTTGAGGTCCAGAAAGGCTTCAGTTGTTAACGATACCTAAAACACATATCCAAGAAATTGACAGTCTATTAAGTCATTGAGGAATTTAAGTATATGCTTTAAAAATGGATGAGGAAAATTTCTTCCATCTACAGTGGCTTAGATAGAAGTCAAGATTTTTAATATCCTCCTGCATCATTGGTTGATCAACTGGGGAAGGGTTTAGTGTTTTAGTGTGTCATAACTTAGAAAACAGTAGCAGGGGTGCAGCTGAAGAAGAAAAGGTTTTTGCACCCTGTATTGCAGTAATGAAGAATAAAGGAGCAGGAGTTTAGAAAAGTGCAGTTTTTCTACCACCAACTCTTTTTTAAACTAATTACCGTATTTCCCCATGTAAAAGACACTCCCATGTATAGGACGCACCTTGATTTTGGGACCCGAAATTTGGAAAAAAAAATGTAATAAATAAAGTTGAACTTCCCGTATTGAACTTGTACTCATCTGTGTCTGACGAATCACTGTCTTCATATATTGCTTCATCCTCAGTTCCATCTATGGCGTTTGAAATGCCACACTTCTTAAATGTCTTGACAATGATCTCAATCTTCACACTAAACCAGGATCTTTTCACCCAGGTACAAACTTTCCCTATAGTTGGTTTCTTCATTCTTCCCGCTGGTGTCAATTTGTCCCCAGAAGCCTTCATCCATTGGGTCCATTCTTCTCTCATAGCAGCTTTGAAGGGTTTTTTAATGCTGACATCAAGTGGTTGGAGCTGGGATGTCAAGCCTCCGGGTATAACTGCAAGTTTTTTTTTCTTCTCTGCAGCAATCTGTTTTGTATTTTCTGTTATGTGTACCCTGAACTGATCAAACACCAATAGAGCAGATTTTCAAAAGAGTGCACCAGGTCTTCTGCTCCAAACTTTCTCAAACCAGATCTTCATCCCATCCTGATCCATCCAACCCTCGTCATGAACATGGACAATCACTCCTCGGGGAATATCTTCTTTTGGCGTTGTTTTGCGTTTAAAAATCAGCAAAGGAAGCCACCTGGTTCCGTCAGCACAACAAGCTAGAACAACTGTATAATGGCTCTTTTCATGCCCACTTGTCTTCACAGTTACAGTCTTCACCCCCTTCTTGTCAACAGTTCTGTTACTTATTACATCAAATTGAAGGGGGACCTTGTCCATATTTGCAATTTGTCCTAACTCAAATTGATGTGTCTTACAACTTTGAATGACAAAACAATGAAATTCAAAGACCTTCTGCTGATAGCTTTCAGGCATCTTTTAGGAAAGTCTGGTGCGTGTACACATGCTTAGTTCATGTCGTTTCATGAACCTGAAGAACCAATTATGTCCTCCTTTGAATTCAAGAAACTTTTTGTTCACCAGCAATTCTTCTTGCCTCATGCTGAACCATCTTTGTGGACAAAGGATTTCCATCTCCCCTTTGCTCTTCAACCAATATCTTTAATTCCCTCTCCAAATCAGGCCATTTTGCTGACTTGCCTTTCATGGCCTTCTTCTTCCTTGGCATCTTCAGTAAGGTCTCTTCTTCCCGTAGCCAGTCTCTGATTGTTTTCCCAGTTGGAGGAGGACCAAATTTACATTCAGCAGCATGATTTCCATTCTCTTTTGCAAACTTGATCACTTTTAATTTGTATTCAGCACTGTATGCAAATCTTATCTGAGCGATGGCTTTATTACCTCCGTAGTGCGAGTGTGCTGCATAGGCATCAGTAGCTGTAAAACCCTAATTAAAAAAAAAAATATCCCAGAAAGAATAAGCGCGATAAAGCGTGATTTGCAGTTAAAAAAAAATTTACCATTAGATAAGACGCACCCTGTTTTTAGACCCCGCATTTCTCGAAACAAAGTCTTATACATGGGGAAACCCGGTACGTTTTCGCTGCTTTTGAAAAGTGGCAAAAGGTGTTTGAAACAAACACCGCAGATCTCCCTTGTAGTCTATGGCAGTGGTCGCCAAATTTTTCGGTTCTGCACACCACTAAAATCACTGGCTCCTGACCGTGCATGCACGGGGAGCCGAATGTCACTCAAAGGGGGAGGAACCTCCCCCAGATTAACGTCATTTTGACATATCCCCGCCCACTCTCCCATCGCTGATTGAAGCCTGTGATGGGAGAGTAGGCAGGTTATGTTCAGGGACATAGCACGCCCACTTCCCTGAGCCTGGGAACTGCATTGGGTACGTAATCCATGGCTCTCTCCCCTGACCCCGCTCGGGGGTGTGCCGGCCAGAGCCGCGGACCACCGGTTGGCGACCACTGGTCTATGGGACACTGATTTGACATTAAATGTCAAATCAGATTATCAACACTTTTGGTGATATTTATTGCCACTTTGTAATTACCACCTTTAAAGTTTTGTAGATTTAGTTAAAATATTTTTTGTTTTTGCCTTTCTTGCTAAACTATCAAACATCATTTATTACCACTTTTAAACATATCACCACATTTACAGGCAAAAATAAGTTTGATCACAGAATTAAAACTGTATGTTTCACCTGTGTGTAACCTTATACCTTTTAAGTAAGGTATATTTGCCCATCTCTAGTTACTTAGTTATTAGTTATGTTTAATTTTTATAAACTTCAGTTACATGCTGTTTCAACTATATATGTATTTGTTATTTTTAGGCCTGCAGCATTCAATAAAGAAACAGAAAATAGTGCTAAAGACAGGTAAGATGTTATGTCCATTTTATAATACTGATAAACAAATAGTGGCAATTAAATGACCTTTTGCAGTTTCACATCTGATACTAATTTTTTGCCATGTCGTCTGTGGCTAGTTATCAAATATCCTCATGGTAGCTTAATATTTACTTACCTGCTCCTAAATTCTGAAAAGAATGTAGATTCCTAACTTACCATTATCTTCTACTGTTTTTACCGAAATAAATAAATTTTTATATTTTGATGGATTGCAAGTGGTATCAGAATTAAATATCTGTAGTTTTTTACCGAAATAAATAAAAATCTTTTTATTGTGTTTATGTGTAAGTTCCAAGAAGTGGAAAACTGTTGTGGTATATAATCCAGTGAATACAGACTTTTGACAAAGCTTATGCTTAAATCATCCTAGCACAACACTAAATTGAGCTAGAGTCACGATCCTTAGCTTACTCATTTAGCACAATTTACCACAAAATGTAACACAAAGATTTCTCCTTACTATAGTAACAAAGAAGCAGTTACAGAATCTATACCTAGGGAAAAGCTTGAAGCAGAAGACACAGATGAAGACTCAGAAGATGACAGTGATCTGTTTGTCAACACCAATCGTGTCCAGTGTGAAGACAGTGAAGAAGAATCAGATAGCGAGGAAGAAAGTGAAGATGAGGAGGAGGAGGAGGAGGAAGAAGAAAAATAATGTGTGATTGTAAAAGTTTCTAGACTTGTCTCTGTGCCCAAAATAGAGTATGGACTTTAAAGGGCTGAGCTGTTTTGGAAACATAACAAAGTTGGATAATTTATGATCTAACTTATAATGATCTTTTTATTAGATCACTCCACTGTTCAGAAATTGTAACTTTTTGTCCTAGTCATACATTCCTTAAAGTAAAAAAACAAAAAAAAAAAAACAAAAACAATCTCTCTCTCCCTCCCTCCCTCCATTTTTTTTAAATGTTATCTTTCCTTTTTAGTTATTTAATTTAATAAAGAAATGCAAAGGTTTATAGCTACTAGAAGCAGGGTAGTCAAAATAATGGGGACCAGTGTTAATGAGCTTTTGTTCTCTTCAAACCTGCTTTTTGGGGCTTATCCCCATGCATGTATAGAAATACAAAATTGGCTTGAATCAAACAAAGGTAATCTTTATAGGTGAAATGCGCTTGCAGTGCATGTCAGTTGACACTGGTCCCTATTCTGCTTAAATGTTAAAAGCAGAGTCATTTTTTGGACATTTTGTAATGGAAATCGCAACATGAATAAAAAAAAATTATTTCTGGTGCTTGGTTACCTTTACCTTTTGTTTTGAGCATAGCCACTGGGGACATAGTCAATGCTTTTCCCAGCACTCTGTAAAAACTAGGTAATCAAATCCTGCAGTAAAAAAACAAAAAATCAAAGATTTGCCATGTAACTGAAAATAAATACACCTCACCTTTGCCTTACCATTGTTGTAGATCCAAAAAAAATTAGAAACATTTTCCAGATAAGTGCCATTATATTAACATTCTAGAGTATACTTGTGAAAAGCAGTCTTAATTCGATATCAAGGATACAGAGTGTTGTCCCCAACTTTTTTTTTTTACCGGATGGACAAATTTACCTTTTCCTATTAGTTTGTCATAGGGATCTGGTAAATATACCTGTGTCAGCTTTCTATCACTTTCCCACCTCTGCTTTGTTTAAACTTATTAATGGCCGCAGCTTTGGTATGTCACATTTTTCGATTGAAAAAAACGTGCAGCAATGCTTCTGTCTTATACACTTTAAAAGAAAAGAAGACAAAAAACTGAACCATTTTTTCCAGTGTTAAACATTTTTGCCAAAAGTTTGAAGCAGTAAAAGTGATTGCTAAAACTGCTATACAATACAACATGGCTCTCCTGTGGGTAACAGATAGTTAATGATCTGAACTTTAGCAAACCTTTCGTGAGAGTTGCCAGCTTGGCAGTTCTGCTCACAAAAAAACGATTCTCCAAGAGCTGGCAGGCTGCACAGACTCACTGACTATCCACACAAAGCCAGACCTGAATGCTTGTCAAATGAAAGCCAACAAGGCAGTCACTGCTTATAGCAAAAACAGGCTGAGGAGAACACTGGTCTGATATTATTTTTTGCTTTTGATATGTGTGGTTGCATCATGGCAAGAATAAGTTTTATGAGGCAGTCATAAGGTTGTGGATATCCATATATCTAGAAAGCGGCGTTAAAATCTTGATTTGGTATTCCACTGTCTATTATTCCACTGTAAGAAAAATATTCTACAAAAGGCATAAAAATCCGAAGACTGGCCATCTTACCACTTTCAGACTGACTGAAGCTAAAACACATCTCCAAGAACCCCAAAATTACATCATAGGATCTGCAGGTAACTCTTGCAACAGTTTGTGTTGAATTGTATCTGTCTAATTCTATCTAAAATTATGTAAAATAACTACATAGTAAGTGTGCCAGGAAAAAGCACAGCTTCTGGATTGATGAATGTAAATTGTCCTCTAGTATTTTCTGGCAACATGCTGTATTCATCATGTCATTATTTTTCACTAAGTTACCTGTGTCAGTGTAGCTCCCACACCCCATACCTTTAGAGATTCACCCTTCATGCTTTACAGTAGGGACAACATGTTTATAGTTGTGACTCACATCACAGAAATCACAATCACAGAAAAGGACTTTATTTAAGAAATTTTGAGGCTTGTCTAGATGTTGTTCGTCATACTGCAGCCCATTTTTACCTCCTTCCTGTACATCTTGAAACAGCTACACCACTTGTTTGCAGAAAGCCTGTACTTCAGCTGAAATGGCTTTTGGAGTTTTCTTTGCATTTTAATTACTTACATACAACTTGTATTTACAAACATTGTACAATAATGTAAAAATGTACATTACAGAAATTTTGGTGCTGTTATAACCAGGCATGTCATCCAGGGATGCCCGCCACTTCTCCTGGGTCTGGAACTGTGCTCTAATGTTCATTACAGAAAGGTGGCTCTTGTTTCCTACATACCCTGTAAGTACAGTTCATATTTTACCCTGCAACAATGTATCTGAAACACAAATTTGGTGCAAGTGCAGGTGGTCCAGTAAAGAAAATAAAAAACATCATGTAAAGGAAAGAAGAAATATTAATAAGCATTTGCTAGTGCTTCACTCCCTAAATCCGAAAGCACTGTGGTATCACTAAGGCATCTCTTCCTGATATTCAGAGGGCAGAAGGCGTGGGTTACAGTTGCTGTCACTCAAAAACGTTTTTTGAACCTTTTTGTTCCTGCTTTTGAAAATCATTGCTTGAACAAAAACATTCCTTTTAAAATTCTCCTCTTTGACATTGCCTCTGTACATCCCCAAACACTTTAGATGACATTCATTCCAATGTAAAAGTGGTGTTTCTACCCCCCAACACCACATCACTACTTGCCAACAGCTAACGGGTCAGGGAGTCATAACCTCCTTTAAGGCCTAATATTTACGGAGGACGTTCTCCTGAGCTGTTAGAGCTACCTTAAATGATGAGATGACCTGAAGGGGTTTCTGGAAGAATCATAACATTTATGATGCTATCAAAAATATTGGTGATGCTTGGGATGAAATGAACAAGACAGACATGAGAGGGGCTTGGAAAAAACTGTGCCCCATAATTTACACAAGAATATCTGGGGTTTACAGATGATGATAACTCATACCAGGCATGCTGTGGTTTCTATTGGTAAATAACTGCAGTTGGAAATCAGTGTAAATGATGTCATAGAGTTACTCAACTCCCATGGCAAAGAACTAACCAATGAGATCATGGAACTAGAGCAGTAGATGATAGCATTTAAGGAGGAAAACCCGGACCTAGAAACTCCCAAATTGAAAATATTTTCTATGAAAGGGTTAGCTGATACCTTTTGTGTTATTAGCAGTAATGGCAAAGTTAGAAAAGCGAGATCCTATTACAAAGAGGTTTATCAAAGTTTACTGAACAGTTACCTAAGTCTTGACATGCTACAGGGCTTTGTATGCCTACAAAAGAAACTGATTCAAGCAGCAGAATCAGATCCTGACTATCTACTTTCTAATACCAGACCCAGTAGTTCGTAACCCAGGGACTGCCTGTATATTATCAGCCCCAACATTCAAAGATAAGTAAACTTTAAATTAGACCACTTTGCATGATTTCAGGTAATATTAGGATAGGCACACACAATTATTATTGTCTTAGCACACTCCCTTAAAAACATTTTCTGTGAGATCATATGTCATGAAGTATTGGCCTAATTTGTTCCAATGAGGCCAATACTTCATCAATTCCCTGGTTAAGTCACCAATACCTAACTTGAGGGTTTGGTAGGTAGGGACCTGATAAAAGTATATTTTTATAAATACAGTAGCTTTGATGAGTTACAAAGCTCTTTCAGGTAAAAATGATGGTGAAAAGGCTTAACAAAAGAAAAGGAACGCAATCACTTTATCTAAAGACTAGTAGGCTACAATATATTACATTTTTAGTTTTGCATTTAGATGTGCTTTAAAGTTTCAACCAGATATATCTGCATTTCTGCTTGTAAATATTTTTCTGCATATTTTTAATGCTGGCATCTGATAGACTATCCTGTCTTGTTTCCACCATGGCTGTCCCAACTCCTTCTGCAGCACGTTCCTCCACAGCATGCTCTGCAACACAAGAATCCATTAATCCATTAATATATCAGAGGCATTTTGAAGATCATGGAGATGGAGGTGAGAGAATTTCTTCCTCTCCTGTTCTAAGACCCCCAGCAATGTGTTCTCCTGACCCAGAGGCTCACATAGCAGGGTCTCTATTTTCATCACAGGACACAGATTCCCTGCTGAGGGTCCTTAGCCTTCCTCATTCAGCAGACCCCAATCCATCTAGTCCTCAAAGCATCCCTGCAGAGAACCCCAGTACTAATGTTTATTCTGGTGATGCTACTTTGATTGCATGCTTTGCAGCGTAATTGGAAAAAGAGTTGGAAAAACTAGATTAAAAATGACAGCCGACTTGAAACAAAAATTTCATGGTTTGGGTCGGCGAAACAAAATTATTGAGCAGAAAATAGATATCCATAGATATCATAGATAACTCTTCCGCTAAATCTTCTCTAGTGGAGCGTTTGGAGATTGCCTAAAATAAGCTGGAAGATCTGGAAAATCGCTCTAGAAGGGGTAACTTCTGTATCACTTTCTGTACCTCCCAGAAAGTATTCAAAATTTGGATATCATTGTGAAAGCTTTTCTCAAATCTATGCTTCCCTCAGTGGCCGATTTACATTTTGAGTTTGATCGTTTACACAAGGCTACTGTGGCCCCAAGGGCAGATGGGGCGCCGAGAGACGGTATTGTGAAATTAAATTACTTTCAGATGAAAGGATGACCTAATGAAAGCTATGCGATCTACTCCGTATACCTACGTCACGCATCCTGGGAGGCTCTTGGGTGCTCTTTTGACAAAAAGAACCCCTTTGTCAAATAGAAAAAAACTTGCTGATCTCACGCATGCGCAATCATCTATAAACCTTTCTAAGAGGAGTTGTACACTAACAATATCTGTGTGTACAACCCACGTTTGACCCTCTGTACTTACCCTTTCTGTCTTTGGGAAGCCGCATCCACATTTCTTTTGGGAGGAGATCAGTATCTGGTATGTGAATTTTATGAATATTCTGTTTTTAAATTGATTAATAAAGTATTATACTTGATTTTATATATGCCTTAAAAGTCTTGATTTTTGCACAAAATAATCGTTGGTACTGGAATATAAGGGATGTGGCATAGGTTTTATCTTTGTTTTGATCATAAGGGTTTTCAGAAACATTGGTTCTATCATCCTCAGCAGGAAGGGAAAATTCCTGATTGGCCGTGGATACTTCAAAGTTCAAGGGGACCTCCCTCATTGAGAAGTGGTAATTTAATTGTCGACATCCGTCATTGAGCCGTGGACATATATCTTTTTCTTTTTTTTTTTTATACAGTACATGCCTTTATGTTTACTTTTAAAATTGCCTTTCCTTTTTTTTGTTTTTACATTTTGCAAGAACTTTAATTTTTTGTGTGTGTTTTTTTTTTTTGGGTAGAGGTCCGGAGGGGTTAAACATGGCCTCCTTTGGAGTGGTGTTATGCCCTTTTGGCTGACCCTGCTCCCTTTTTTGTCAGATTTTCTGACCCTTTTTGTTTTTGTTTTTTGTGCTAGGGGTGTTAAGTCATCTTGCTTTGATTTTCTCATCAAGGCATCTCCCCCCTTCTATTTTCCCCATATGTATTTATTTGTGTGGTTCTCTACTTGATATGTTGTTTGGATTTTGGGTTACCCAAGTCTGGTTCAAGCTATTGATCCTCTCAGTGCTGTTTTGTCCAATCTGCTTACCCTGTTTTGGTCTCATGGCTATGGATAACCAAAATGTGATTTTCTTGACGCATAATGTCCAGGGCCTCAATTCTCCGGTAAAAGAGTTAAAGCTTTTCAGTATTATCATGCAATGCGGGTTGATATTTTGGCTTTACAGGAAACCCATTTTACAGTTACATCCCACCCCAAATAGTTCCATAAAAATTATCCCTTGGTTTTTCTTTCTAATGCTAAGGAAAAAAAAGCAGAGTAGCTCCATGTTTTTCTAAATTTCTAAATCGGTCTCCTTCACCTTACACTCTGAACATAGAGATCAGGATGGTCGCTACCTTATGGTGGTAGGCAAACTTGGAGGAGTGTTATTTTTTATTTTGACCTTTTATGCCCCCACCTCGGGTAAAATAACATTTTTTACTGCTATGTTAAACAAATTGGCTCCTTTTTTTAAAGGGTCTTTGATCCTAATGGATGACTCAAATCTGGCCTTAAGCTGCGTACACACGGCAAATTTTTCTCGCCCGATAATCGGTATCGGCCAATTATCGGGCGAAAATCTGCCGTGTGTACAGTCGGTCGTTGTCCATCGTCCGACGACCGTCCTGGCGGATCCATGGACGATGGACGACGACCGATCCTAATGAAAGGGAAGGGGAGAGCGTGCAGCAGGGTGCCGCTCCGTCGCTCTCCCCCTCCCCTCTCCATAGAGCATGAACGGTGCTGTATGTACAGCATCGTTCATGCATCGTGCAGTCTTTTCTCGTTGGAAAGGATCGTGAAAGATCCTTTCCAACGAGAAAAATTGCAGGTGTGTACGCAGCTTTAGACCAGATTTTAGATAAGACATCTACTCCTACTTAAAAATCCCAGACCAACTTGGAGGCTTAATGAATGTCGTTTAAGTGCTCCCAATCACAGCATGACTGCCAGAATTCCCTGATCAAGTATTTTCGCTTTAATGATCCTCAGGACACTTTTCCTGCTACTAATTGGGATGCACATAAAGCTCACATTAGAGGTCATCTAATCTCATTGGCCTCCAAACTTAAAAAACAATCCTCACTCTTAATAGATCAAAAACAACAAGCTTTATTACAGTTACAAAAACATCAAAAACAGAATTCCCATGAGGATTTGAAGGGTCAAATTAGAAGCACTCTGCACTGAACTGAATTTATGTTTGATAACTAAAGCTGAAAAAACTTTGCATTGGGCTAGACATTTTTACTTGGGGACATAAACCAGGTTCACTCATGGCGCACAAACTCAACCCTAAGGGTCATTCCAATGCACTGCCAAAAATCAAGCTATCTGATGGTCAGCCCTTCTGGAACCCGAAATTGATTCTGGAAGCTTTTTATGCATTTTATCATAAACTCTATGAACAATTATCTTCATTTTCTAGTGGACTTAAATTGGACTCCTTCTTTTCTAGAATCTCTTTACCTCAACTGCATAAGTCCTATGTGAATATACTAGATAAAGAATTTTCAATAGCAAAAAGCTATCAAATCTCTTAAAACTTAAAACTTTCCAACATATATTATAAAAGGTATAGTGAGGTTTTAGCTCCCCATTTGACTCTTTTTTAAGTTGTCTGTGTAAAGGCAATTTGGTCCTGCTTGATGACAATGGAGCACAAATAAGTGTAATTCCCAAGACAGGTAAATATCAAACAGAAGTTGCCAATTACAGACCCATATTGTTTATTAATTGCGATCTCAAAATAATGACACAAATTTTATGACTGAGATTGGGGTCGTTTCTGAATCAATATATACAGTACATCCTGACCAAGTTGGGTTTCTTCATAATCGCCAGGCCCCGGATTTAACTAGGAGAACCATTGATCTGATTTCGGCAGTGCATGAGAACTGAGATGGAGGTATAAAGCAAAAAGCTATGTTACTTTGTTGGATCTTCATTAGGTCTTTGATAGTTTATCTCAGGACTACTTGATGACTTTACTACAACAAATGGGTTTTGGTTAAGCCTTTATGTTGCTGATGGCGCCCCTTTACTCCACACCCATTAGCTAGAATTTCTCTTAGAGGTTTTTTCTCACCCTGGTTGGATATTCAACGTGGAACTAGACAGGGTTGCCCCCTGTCTCCTTTGCTATTCGCATTAGCTATTGAACCCTTGGCTATAGCCATACAACCTAAGCAGGACATTCAATGTGGCTCCACAGAGCATAAATGTGGCTTGTTTGCCAATGATACCCTTTTATATATTACTTCCCCTTTAACGTCTTTGTCCAACCTATTCAAAGAACCTACAATTTTGTCAGAGGTCAGAGTTTTCAGGACTCAAAATAAATAGGAATAAATCAAAAGCCCTCAACCTCTCTCTTCCGGAAAACCTAGTATCCCTGCTTAAACAAAAGTTTAAATTTAAAGGGAACCCTAAGGCCATAACTGACCTGGGTATCCATATTTCCTCCTTATTTCAGACACTTTTTAAAGCCAACTATCCCCAAATGTTCTGCACCTTAGATCATGACCTACAGCGGTGGTAATCCTCTTCTCCGTCATGGTTTGGTAGAATTGCAACAATTAAAATGAAAATGTTGCCCAGATTGTTATATATTTATTTCGCACCCTGCCAATTGCAATTCCCAAAGTGATTCTCCACAATATAAAAAATAAGTTACTCAAATTTATTTGGAATGGTAAACAGTATAGAATAAATGCGAATACGTATTATACTCCCTAAAGGTTGGTGGTCTAGGGGTTCCCAAACCTGTACTATATCATAGAGCGGCCCAAATAGCAGCCCTGGGCCAATGTATTCTCTTAAAATCTAGACCTCAATGGACTGATTTGGAGGCTTTGTCCTGCCCAACTATTCCAATTGAAGCATTGATGTGTATTTCGAGCAAATAACGTCCTGCAATTCTTTGCCCCTCCCTTTCATATGCACTTTCTGTGTGGGATAGTCAGAAATCTAATCAAGCTCTTTATTCCCATTACACCCCTTTGACTCCGCTATGGCAAAATCCAGATTTTCCTCCCAGATGTGAACAGGGGCGTGAGTTATGGTGGCACAATAGAAGTTTTTTTCGTATAGGCGGTTTTTTGGATGGTAAAAAAATCATCAGTAGCTCCCACTTACAGGACAAATTTTCCCTCCCACCCACTGAAATGTTTCAATATTGCCAAATCAGATCATTTATTCACTCTAAACTTAAAGACCTATCTCCCCCTTGCTAAAGTACAGCATTTGAGAAATCGTGCCGCTCCATCACTGATACTAATGAGTGAATTTTATTTGTTTACGCAGCTCTCTTCCCCAGTGACAAAAGATTGTTTTATTATGTCTCAATGGGATGTAGATCTGACAGAGTAGTGGGAGGTTCAAGATTGGCAAGTTTTGGCTGCTTCTTCGTCGTCAATTTCTTTAAACACGACCCTTATAGAAGACAATTACAAGGTTTTGTTGAGATTGTATATGGTACCCACCCAGATTAACAAATTGAATCCTAATAATTATCCTTTGTGTTGTAGAGGCTGTGGACGGTCGGGCACCATGTTTCATGCTTGGTGGACTTGTCCTAAAGCCGAAAAGTTTTGGATTCGTATTTTTAATTTGCTGTTAACCATTACACAAATCAACATTCCGAAAAAAGCAGATAGAGCTTTGTTCTCTAAACTACCAGATTTAGTACCTAAACCTCACATAGATTAGTTAAATATATTTTCTTAGCAGCTCGCATCACAATTGCTTGCTATTGGAAGGCCTCGTCCATTCCGCTTGATTTTACCAAACATAAACTAAACTGGATCATGACAAATGATAAACTAACCTGTACCTTGCAAAACAGCATGGATACATTTTTAAAAAACTGGGACCTGTGGATAGCCTACACTCAATACTAATCTTTCTGTGAGAACCCTTTAATATATTTGAATCTTCCACCCTTTCCTGTCCTCGTCTCCCGCTCCCCCACCCCTAAGTGGTACCTATGTGAGGTATTACCTTTCACCATTTACATTTTTCTGCACATGTGACTATAATTAATGTTTCGTTTCTGTTTGAATAGTTGTCATACTATTCTTTTTTTATGTTTGTTTTTATGCCAAATTTTGTACTTTGGACTACGGCTGCTCTCTTCTACTCTCATAAACAACTGTATAAATGTCATTCCAGTTTCATTGAGATTTTGTTATTTTAAATTGTATCCGACTGAAGAGAATTTTTTTGTATATGTTGTTACCGTATACAAGAAGTTTTATTTTGTAAAAGTGCGGAATATTTGTTTTGTTATATCTTTACATATGTGTTTTTGTTTATAACACAACTACTGTAACTTCATCCTGAAAATTTTCAATAAAATCTTTGATGTGTCGTAGTAAAGGGGAAATGTAGAGCAGAAGCAATAATGAAAGTCTTTATGGAAATATTTATTATGTAGATAGAGGTTTAACGGAAGCTTTGTGGTTGAGGTAAATGTATTGATATGATCAATAGATTGCAGAAGAGCTACCTGAATCTGTAAAGTCCCCTACACTTTCTGATGAAAAACCCTGATCACTTTGCCTGGAGCTTTCCTATTAGGTATGGTTTGATACATTAGAGTGAAGGAGTGTTTGCTGCCCTGTGTCCACGACCAAATCGAAATTGAATTTGTACGTTTTTTGAAAATTATTGGTATGTGGGAAATTTGGATGTTCATAAATTATTTTAGTTCTAGATCTCAAAACATATCTTAAAGAAGCAGACTTAGGATCTTCTAGCTTTTTAAAGTGTTTAAAAATAAATGTATTGATGCCTAAAAAATCCCTTTATTGATCTTATACAAGATTGAATTCAGCTGTGAGCTGTCACTCACAGAGAGACAGGACCACTAGGGGGCGTATGGGGGTGGTGCGAGCCCTGAGAAGGGCCAAGGCGCAGAGTTTAAGCAGTAACCAGGCTTTCTCCAGAGCCTCTGATGGTGAGGACGGTGCGCTGCTGCTTACAGCCAGGTTGCGGTCCTTGGGCACACCAAGGTGGGCAAGCACGGTACCAAATCACGAGGCAGGAGGATAGTCAAAGAAAGCCAGTGTCGAGACAGGCAGCAGGCAAGGGAGGTCAGGTTACATGCTAGGGGTCAATAGCCAGGGATCCAGGGGACAGACAGCAATGACACAGGGGCCACTGCCGGCACAGGGAACACAGAAGACACTGGAACAGGAGGAGGCACAGGAGAAGCAGGGATATCCATAGGCAAACAGGAACAGCACAAGGAAGTTGGCTGGGAACCAACAGACTGGACGACAAGGGGTTAACACAGGAGCTGGACACAGGAAACACTGGATTAGGCAGCAGGTGTACAGGAACTAGATCACAGAACTAGGGAGCTAGGCACTAGTAACTTGATGCACTAGTAACTTGATGCACTAGTAACTTGATGCACTAGTAACTTGATGCACTAGCACAGACTGGAGTCTGCGAGCATAGCCAGGGCTGGTACAGGGGCTACTACCTTATTGGCCAGCACCATGGACGAAGACGATAAAGCCTGGAAACAGAGGCCCGCCCAGCATCAGAACTGCCCACATGCACAGGGGAGAGATGCCAGTGTTTTAGTGAGGAATAGGTAAGTGTGACGAATAGGTAAGTGTGACATGAGCCTTATAAAGCATGAACTTAAAACTTTTATCTGCAAGCCCCCTTGCACACCACTAACCCTCCGAATTCACTGGACCAAACTTCTTAAACTATTCTTCAGAATAGTTTGGTTTCATTTTAGAGTAATCAAGTTTTTTTATTTTTAGAAGAAACATAAAAATACAAAAATATTAGCTGAACTATAAAATATCCACTCTCCACTCCCTCTGCTATCCTCCTATCCCCACCTGCCTCCCCTTCTCATTACAATTGCATTTACAAACAATAAAGTAAACAAGCTTATAAAAATGAGCGAATAAAAATAGGTGTAAGTTCATCCTAATCTCTGGACCTCTGATAACAATGGTAAGCATAGCAGCAATCTTTTAGATAATGACACCAATTGGTATTACTTATGAACAAAGAGCCTTATTAACATCAGAGTACCTGAAAATAAAAACTACTCACTGACCATGTTTAATTCAATTTAGTAGAGTTATAAATGGCCCTCATTTCCTCCATGGAGTAAATTTCTTGTACTTTGCCTACTAAGCCAGTGCCAGATAGTAAGAATTGTCTGAGATTTTCAGTAGAGAGGGATCTGGCTTTTGGCAGCATTTAATAAATGCATGAGCAAGGATGTCTTATATGCTTTAGGAGACATGTGATGCAGAAGACAAACCTAGGAAAGGAAGGGGACATCTGTACTAATAATGTTATGGCTTATATGAACAACCTGCCAGTAAGGCTGTATAAGAGGGTTATAAGTCCCACCAAATATGTTGCATCATGCCTATCCCCTTCTGACACCTCTGGCGTAGATTGTATTGATCAGAGAACAAAGCATGCAATTTTTACTGGCTTGGGTACTATTGAGTCAGGATCCTATGGGAAGTTTCCTGAAGTCTCATACTGATAGAGCATTTGTGTGCCAACAAACACACCTGGCTCCACTGACCGTCCATGAAATGCGTATGTAGTGCAGTTTCCCAAGCCTGTTTAAACTTTAGGGAGAGATCCTCTGCGGAGTCCCTTAGTAGTTGGTACAGATAGGATATTACATGGCGTACTGGTTGTTCCTCAATACTGATCTGTTCAAATGCAGAAAGGGGGCTTGAGAGATTATTCAGTTTGCCAATAGTATTGAACATCAGGTTTTCTGTTATAGGAGTTAGGGGTCCTGGAACAAAGGCTAGATTTTTGCGAACTATTTATTTATAAAATATAGATATTTTCCTATCTATTTAAGAAAAGGCTTGGGTCTAACAACAGGTGTGTTTTATACTGTAGTGGTAACTCCTTGTATGGGATCCATGATGATATGGCCACTATAGAATAGTGTAGTTTCCAAACAGAGACAGTCCTTCCTTCCCTGATGGCAGTTCCAAATAATCTAGAGACTTTTTTACTCTCTCATTTGACCTTTTACTTGGTAGTCAATTAAAAGTCATGATGTCCTAGTGTTTTAGGGATAAATGTTCACCATAATTTCTGGGAGAGACTGGGGAACCTGTGGGACAATATCCCAGAAGAAAAAAAATCATGTTCTTTTGTCCAAAATGATTGTAAATTGTTGGTGGCACTAGCTGAATTTTAAAAGTAGGCTATTGCTGGCAGTCAACTTTTTGTTATTGCAAAGCCCCTGAATATGGTATTGTCACCTAAATTGCAGTAGGAGGTATAGGTGCATTTCTCAAATAAAACTTTTTTTTAGCTAAAGGGGACAAAACATGTTTATAAGGTAATTAAATAATTGGAATTTCCTTAATTAAAATACCAATGCTTTCACAGACAATAGGTTTTTGTCTTCAATACATTCTACTGCAGAAAAAATCTATTGTAGTATTATGGGCTGAGTGATAGTTGTAGTACAAAAAATACAATGTAAAATAATAACATACATAATTTATTAATAATAATATACATATTTAATATATATATGTTCTATTATGTTATTATAGAATATAAAAAACATGGCTGTCGGATGAACTCCCTATGTTTCATACAGAAAGGTGGAGTCAAGACTGGACACCATAATGGTCTATAAAAAGATGACTGGTATCCTTTCTGATACCCATGACAGGTTTATGGGAATCTGGAAACCATGGATCGCATACCGCCACCCCAATCCCTTACCTGAAGCACTGACTAGATTGTGAGTGGATCTATTGCTATAATTCATGTATACAAGATGCCGACTGCCACTCAAACTTCCTCCTTTCTCCTACTTAGGTTTTCCCTCTTCCCCTACTTTTCTCTTTCTTTCCTCTTGCCTGTCTGTCAAATTTCCTGGAAATTTCCTTGTTTCCTTAATGGAACAGGGACTGTTCCCAGATTGTCCTGCCTAGACTCTGTCTGAATGCCTAAAGCACTATAGTTACACAAATATTGCCTTATTTCCTACTCAGGACTGTTCCATGATCTTGTTGGTCCTACTTCTAAACAGTATGGAAGTTACCAATTGACACATGGGGGTGACACCCCTGGTGAGCTTGTTTCCAATTCGTTATCCCTTTACCTCTTGTACTTGTTATTACCCCCTTCATTTCTTGACGACTCTGGGTAAATTTGGTATTGCAGCAATTGTTAAAACCAAAAAAAAGATAATTGAAAAACCTCACCTTTAAAGCACACAGGATTCTTTATTTAGGAACCATGGATTATAGTGCTGCCTAAAGGAGGATTGGATACTAGGCACAAAAAGCTGTAGGCTAGCCATAGAGGCCATAACTCCTGCTTTATTCATTAAGCTCACCGAAGCTCAGTCTTGTGGTTTGAGGAAACCGGAAAATTCAGGTCTTTGCTAGTTTAGGAAGTCAATCAGTCATTGCATGCGGGCGTGTTTGGGGAAAAAAATACCTAGAAAATCAGCTTTTTCTTGCTTTTAACCCTGACTGACATGTCACTTTGAAATGTTCTCTAGGTCCAGCTCTGTAGCTTGCTATCTTATGGCTTGCTTTCCTACTTATGTGTATGTTGCTCAGAGAAGGCAATATGTAGGAGTTCCCTTATCTTTTTATGCTCTTGCTGGCAATGTTATCGACAGAGGCACCTTGGGCTGCAGCCACCATGTTAGGCAAACTATTTACCTTGTGCAAATAGTGAAAGGGTGTAACCTGGCTGGGACTACACAGATGTCGTCGGTGAGAGTACGTTTATATGAGAATCACAAGGAGGCAGCTTTCCTCAGACAAATGCACTTCCTAATAAATGAGGGACACACAACACAGTGACCTTGCTTCCTACCTCTGCACTTCCTTTCCCTCTAACAGCAGCATCTAGGCCTAGCCATTGATAGCACCATCAGACAGCTTCTGCCGATGTTAGTCAATAGGTAATAAAAGAAAAAATAATGTGAATAAATATTTCCATGGTGTGTTGTTTTTGATACATCTCTTTAAAAGGGGAAAATTAAATCACACAGGATCCGTCAGTAAATGTTTTTCTACCATTTAATAGGTTAAATTATTAATTGCTTATGATGGGTTACATGTTCCTAAATATTCTTTTGTGCATCAATTTTGACCACCAGTAGATGGCATTGTGTCCCCATTGAAAGTGTGTAACAAACTCATGTCTTGTTGCCAGCAGCAAGGTAGGGTTTGTTAAACACTTAACATGAGGACACACCGCTTTGACTGTATAAACCGTACCTTTTTCTAATAACATTTTGAGGGAAAAATTTTGGTTTATGCTTGAGTAAATACATTAAGCCTATTCTATTTGACTATTCAGTATTTTTAATAAAATTCTGTATTTGTTTCCTAGCTCTCAGTAGTGTTGTGGGTGGTACCGATAGATTTTTTTTCCAATTGTGATGACAGATCTTTGGGAACAATAATAAGTAGTTGAATATGTGTTGACTGATATATAATTTTCAACTTAGTCCTAACAACTATCATATTTTTTTTGTGTTCCTTTTAAATTGGTTAATAAGAATTAATACAAAAGTTTTTAAAAATCTAAACAGTTTTGCTGTCTGCTGCATGACGATCATAGCTGTGGAAGTAATGAGTTGTGTAGCTCTATAAAAATCCTGTTTATTAATAATAATAATAATAATAATAATAATAATAGATTGATTGAAAGGATATCTGTCAGTTGTGTTAATTTTACAATGAAAAAAGTTACACTTGGAGTCTATTTAAAAAGCAACGAATCTGATATTCACCAAAATATTCTCTAGTGGTGAACCTTCCAGGCCATGTGTTTTATTGGCAGTAATTGATTTCCTATCAAGCAGTTGATTTTATAAATAGACCCATTGGAGCTGTATTGCTAATAGCTGTAGTTGGACATTTAAATGGAAATAGTATGTAACATAAAAATTATAAAATTATTTTTGCCAAATCACTGTGACATAAATATTGATTTTTCTTTGACAGGATAATTTTTTTCACTGCCCCTGCCTGTATTTGTTGTACAAAACAAAATGCTGACTCACTGTGGATAGGAGTGTCCAACTGTTTAAACAGGAGACATAAATTCTTCAAGGACCTAGCATTCTTCTCTTTGTTGAAGACTACTGAACTATTAACATGGCACCGCAGAGAATCCTAATTACAGGATGCAACAGAGGAATTGGATTAGAACTTGTACATCAGCTACTACAACAGCCAAACCCTCCTAAACAAATCTTTGCAACTTGTCGTAATCCCAATTCTCCTCAAAATCAGGTAAAATACTACTTGTTCTTGGACATGTCTATGTGTTGAAATAAGTATAATGTAATACAACTTAAGTAATAGGTATAGGTGAAATGTTAGGCATAATATACCTGTTGCATATTTTACATTTGGTAATATATTCCAGTATGTAATGTTTTGTTGTAGATTGTGCAGTACAGTTGTCAGTATATACTTTTGTATTTTTTCCTGATAAAATCTGTAATATTCAAATATGTTAGCTTGCTAAATAAATGAAAAATGTCCATTATCTCTTTGAAAGTAAACTTGCCTTTATCTATAGCACCTAATATTACATTTTTTTTTT
Source organism: Pyxicephalus adspersus (assembly GCF_032062135.1). Classification (NCBI taxonomy): domain Eukaryota; kingdom Metazoa; phylum Chordata; class Amphibia; order Anura; family Pyxicephalidae; genus Pyxicephalus; species Pyxicephalus adspersus. The sequence continues at coordinate 28,624,124 of NC_092866.1, forward strand.
TATAGCTTACTAGACATTACTTTTGTCTTTCTATAAAGTCCTATTTAGTTCCTCTCAGACCATGTCTTAATGCATGCTAGTTAAGCATTTTTTTCAAACATAATTACCAGATTTCCAGGTTTACCTTTTTTAACTATAGATATTCCTTCAGAAGTTTCTTCTTCAATTGGTTACATTGCTGATCTATGCAGCTACAAATCACTAGTGTGCCATGATCACTATCAGATCATTTAGATAACAGGAGAGAAATTAGTGATGATGACAATTCTGTAGCTGACCTTGTACCATATACTAATCGACTTTAGTTCAATCTGCACTCAGCTTTAGTAGAAAGAAGCATATAAATTGCCAAAAGTTGTCCACTATTGAACTGAACAAGGGTTTTAATTTTTTATTACTGAGTATACAATGTGCTGTGCTGCATATGTAACCCAGTATTGTAATAGCTATTGCTATTTTTTTTAGGAAAAAAGTGAATACAACTTTTATATAGAAGTACAAAAAAGTAGTGTCAAGTTGGTAATACAGAGCCACATGGCATGTCTACACATTTCCTGCAGTCATACACCCACATGTTGAGACATTTTGGTGAAAAAGCAAGAGTTTACTAGTGCTCTGTGTTTGTTTTTTAGTGTCTTTAAGATCTTTTAAAGGTATGAATTATTAAATTATTTTTAAAAAAATGTATTTATAAGTTCTTGAATTACATGTTAATTACTTATACAGTATTATCAATATTAGTAACAATATTACTTAAACAATATTATATTGTAACTGCAGCTGAATGTTCTTCAAACAAGTTTGAAAAAAGCCACCCGTACACCACTGTGCTTGTTCTTTACATAGGTGCTATGCCATGATCACCATCAGCTTGCCTAACATTGGAAGTCATTTGCAATTATGACAATTCTGTAGCTGATTTCAAACTTGAAAAGAGTCTAATGCTCAGTAACCAAATCTGTAACACTGGCTTTTACTGAGTGTTATACATTTAAAGCTTACCTAAACTCAGAATTTTCACTTTACATAAAAAGGTAGACAACACCCTTTTATTTAAAGTAAAAAATTATGTTTGTGTGTTTTTTTTAAGTGTAACATTCTTTAAAAAAAAAAAAATTTGCAGCACCGCTCCCTTAACTCTGGATTGCCTAGGCGATCAAGTATGAATGGAATGGGAGCGAAGAGCCTCCCGGGATACTCATGTCACGCATTAAGCAGAATTTCTTTAGCACAGACAAATACAACATTTTTACAAAGCAAAGTAAACATGGAAAAGAGACTCAGATTTTTATTCTTATCTTATTAACCCTTGAAGAGATCTCTTGCTGTGTGTGGTCACAGGACAAATAGTAAAACTAAATTGTCCCTAAAGGGGCACAGATGATAATAGCCACAGGGAAGCTATATCCAATCCCCCAATACATCTGAAAGCAGATAAATTATGCTCAGTCTTTAAAAAAAAATGCTGGCAGCCACATACTATCATTCAGATGCAGTTTATTTAATCATCAACTGATCCAGTCTATCTGCTCTGTTTATTCATTAATATTGCTGTTGGACAGAACACTTTCATTATATAGAAAACTAAGTATCCTAAGTAAACATGCATTGCCTGGACTTAGTATTTCTGTTGCCAGACACAGGATGTGATATAATGCAATTGGAATGAGACTGCACAGAGCTTTAGTAGAAAGAAGCATATAAAGTTCCAAAAGTTGTCCACTGTAGTACTAAACAGGGTTTTTTAATAGTGCTATGGTGTGCTGCATTTGTATAATCCAGTATTGTTACATGTAGTACACTTTTCATAGGAAAAAAATGAATTTTTAAATTTGAATATACAATTTTCATATGTAAGAGCCACATAGCATGATGCTTTATTTTACTGTGCTTTTATTATTAAGCATTTTAAGGCAGAATGAATCACATACTCTATTTAGTGCCACAGTGCGGTGTGTACAAAATTCTGCTTCCTGTAGTTATTCACATGTAAGACATTTTGGTTAGAAATGAAATGTTTCCCGGTATACTAGTGGCATGTCTATGCATTTTTAGGGTGTGAAGAATATATGGGTTATTTTTAAGCAATTAAAGCAACTATTTTCCAATAAATAAGTAATTGAACTCCCAACAGGTATTACCTAAACACAATTATCTTCTACCTGCAGGTGGTCTGTCACTGCTTAGAAAAGTCACCATTTCACCCTTAGGGCAGTGCACCTGTTTTTTATACAGGTGCTTAGGTTTGCAACTAATCTAATGCAAGTCAGCTAAACCTGGGTATTTAAAAAAAAAAAAAAAAGTAAGGAATATTTTTATTACCCAGTACTAACAGAATGTATGATATTAAAATTTTTAAACTGTGCCTATTAAGGTCCTAAATTATTTTAGCCAGAATATGTTACCTGTCTCTTGTTATTAAATACATGTAATTTTGTTGGTAAATGCAATATCTATTTCAAAATAAAATGTTTTTTTTTAATATCTTTACAGAAACTTAATGAGCTTGCTGCTCAAAACCCAAGTGTTGTGGTGATAAAATTGGGTAAGTTTTCTAGTTACAAACTGATTGAAATTAATTTAACTGCAATACACAATTTCATTTTTGCCTAATTTATCTTAGCAGCTAGGGCATGTTTTCAGTTCTAGTCCATTTATGTTTGGGTGTTTGAAAGAAAAACTTCAGTTGTACCTTTTGCTGGTATTCATCGCACATTTTCTCCTAACTACAGTTACAAGAAATATTATAAAATATAGAACTGCTTATCTCCCTTTTTTCTATGGTCAGCAGTTGAATACAAAATACTTGCAAAACAAATCTGTTCGCTCTGAAACAACATCTTTAAACGTGCTGTATACTAATGTACTATGTTATCACACTCCTTAGACCTTATCTGATGGGGAGTATGAGGTAGTGAATGGCTAAAGCTGCGTACACACTTGCAATTTTTGTCGTTGGAAAGGATCTTTCACGATCCTTTCCAACGACAAGGGAGTGCACGATGCATGAATAGGCATAATAATTGTGCTTTCTTTTTTCCCCCTAAATGGGTTCATTCAAAATAGGATTGACTGGAAGAGGATGAAGGTATTTGGTTTTGTGTAGCACATTGCAGTGTTGTTTTGCTGATGGTACTGTAATAGATGAAAGTAGCCATTTTAATTTTCTCAAAACTGAGGTTTTTTTTTTATTGTCTTTGTTGGACTATACTTTGTTACTTAGAGTGTTTGGACTAATTGTCATGTTTGGAATTTTACAAATTTTTTTTTATGTAGAGGCCACAAACTCCAACAGCATCCAAGAGGCAAAAAAGGAGGTGGAGAAACATCTTCATGGAGCTGGACTTAACGTGCTGATTAATAATGCTGGGATAATGTCAGATAGCCGTCCAGAGTCTGCAGATTCGGAGGATTTCTTGAATGTTTACAACACAAATGTGGTGGGACCATTATTGATTACAAAGGTAAAATAATTCTGTATGAACTAGAGGTATTAAAAAAAACATAAAGCCTAGATAGTGAACACTTTTAATAAAAATATGTGAGTACAGTTTTTTTTTTTTTTTTTGCAAAGCAGGAGCCTAGGTCTTAAAAAGTCAAGATAAATGAATACATCTTCTTTCATTAGTAAGACTGACTCACTTATATAAGCTTGACTTTTGTGCATTGGCTCCATGCACTGGTCTCATGGGGTCATTACCTACATGATAATTGCATCTTTTTTTTGCTACAGTTATGTAAAAAAAAGAGACCTTTTACAAAGGTGTTTTCTAAAATATTGTGGAGCTAAAAGACTTTCCAATGCATGCCACTTCCTACTGCATCATGCTAATTGGAAGTACATTTCATAGTGAAAACTTCTACTTTAAAGTGCCAGCCGACTTGTTTTCTTTGCCACTCTCACTCAACAATCCATATTAACCAACATTTATGTATAATATTTTGTAACACATAGTTTTTTCTCTTTTTCCCTGATTGAATGCAAATATTTTTAGACCGATCCTGACTTTAAGGACAACTCCAGGCAAGTTTATGGTAGAGTAGAAAGCTAACATTTTATCAAATCTTTAAATTTTTTCTGTGCAAAAGTGCATTTTGGATAACTTCCCTTTCTTCCTGTAAATACAAAAAATAGGTTGTACTGGTGTTAATGGGACAAGCAGACACAGAAATAGAAACACTGGGACTGATTTATTAAAGCTCTCAAAGACTAAAGAAGATAGACTTTTATAGGAGAACCTGGGTTATCCACAATCCTGGGATGGATTTGGCCTAGGATTCAAAATATTTGTCAATTGATAGCAAATTATTTTTATGAAATCCATTCCAAGTTTGCTGGATAACCCAGGTTTTCCCATGAAAGTCTACCTTCTCCAACCATAGAAAGTTAAATAAATCAGACTCTCTGTGAGAAGCAGTGACTCCCTACTTTACTTTAAATGTATTTTTATTTTTGTGTCTCCTATAGTTAAAAAAAAAAAAAATTCTGAGTGTACACTAGCTGAAACAGGGAATACAAATATTAACTGATTCTATATCGCAGTACGAGATAACAGTAGGTCAGTACACTGCAACATAAATATCTGAAATGGTATTAGGCAGTTTCTTTGCTTTCAAAAAATATATATTATGAGGGAGTTTTCTTGCTTAAAATGAATGTGTTAATGTGTGTTAACAATAGGAAGAAAAGAGGCTAGAGTAAATATGACACACCACATGTATATTCAGATCTACTACTCTGAACTCCAACTCATACTATTTTTTTTTTTACGTATAGTGGAATGCAGTTAGAATGTCAGGTTTTTATTGTTTTCGGTGTCCTGGTTGTGCAAATTTGATTCACATGTGGCTACCAAAGAGAAATCATTACACAGACAGCAATAAAAGCATCACAGTTGTTGTAACCCCTAGGCAGGCTAATCAAATGATAGTAATCATTTTCCAGGGTGCCTAGAATATAGGTCACCGTGGTATACAAACGTATGTACTGTATTTTATTTTGTTCACTTTCTTGGTCCTTTTTTTACAGGTTCTCTATAAATTTGCCGATGTCCTACATATGTCCCAATGCAACCAGTCACATGGTGACTTGTTAAAGTAAATACTAATGTCACTAATCCACATTTCTTTTGTTTTTGGACATATGTATGGTGTCGGTAAAAGCTTAAAGGAAAATCAACAATGTCTATTGGGTTTTTATCTGACATATGTTTATTTCCCTCGTGGTTGAACTTGATGGACTTATAGAGGGGAGGGACATGCTAAAATATGAAAATCAGACTGATTTTACTATAAAATGCACAACTAAATACTTGTGTTGACAAGGGTGTATCATTGTTTGTGTAATTTAACAGGACTGTCCTATTTAACAGAAACCAATAATGGAATTCTAGCACAGTTATTCCATGCAGTATGATGATAGAAAATATAGGTGGCAATTATATGAAATCTTTTCCAATAGAAATACATCTGTATTATAACTGGTAATTATATGATATTATTTCCAATACATCTGTAAATTGTTTAAGTGGAAGTCCAAATTCTATTTTTTGATGGAATTTTTTTTCATTACTGTATATTTCTTTTTTTGGGAGATTTCCCTCTGCTCCTTTTAAAGGAGAAAACATGAAAGAAAATCTCCTCCAAAGTAATAGTGGGCTCTGGAACAAATGTCCATATTGGGGGAGGAAGGAACCGACCCCTGTAATACTGTTTCTGGGGTAATATTTTAGATTTGCACTCATTGTCTTCTAATAACACTCTCCAGATCAAAATGTGAGAATAGGGGAGGTTACAGACTACAATAAACACCTGACATTTTCACTGCACATCTATCAAAAAAGGTTTTGATGTTTAGGTGTCACATCAATCAGAAAACTGGCCTCTTATTTTTTTGTGTGATGAAATTAGACATGTAAATACCTTCTATTCTGAAGACTGATTGTGCTAAGCACTCATTTGTATGAAGGGCTTTTTTATTTATTTTTTTTATTTTTTTATTATTTATTTTACCTGTGTCTTTTGATTTCAGGCCTTTTTGCCATTTTTGAAAAAGGCAGCAAAAGAAAATCCAGATAAGCCTCTTGGGTGTGGCAAATCTGCTTTGATAAATGTGTCCACACTGTTGGGATCTATTGAAAAAACACCTGAAACCTTTTTTTCATTCCCAGTCCTCTCCTATCGCTGCAGTAAGGTATGTTTTCTACCTAGTGAAAGTACAAAACTGAAAAGAAGTGAAATATATTATTTATATCCTTATCCTAGACCTAAATGTTTTAAGAGAAACCTAAAGTAAATTATTATTTATTGTGTCAAAGCTGAACATTCTGAAAATTCTAATTCCCTACTGTCATGCAGATGCAGTGAGTTTAGTCCTTTCCAAGTCCCCGGCTTAGGAAAAGTACATAGTTAAAGTAGCATTCACTCAGATTTCAATATAGAAGGTCAGACAAACAGAGGCGAAACGCATCAGATGTAATGGTCGTATGCTTGCTTTTTTTGTAAGAGTAAAAATGAAAAGCCAGTACTGCAAGTTTGGGTTAGAAAAAAAGGACATGCTCTGGCTGCCTGCCTAGCTTATGGATAATTGAAAAAGATAGGCATTTAATTAATGTTTCATACTGTAATATTCCTTCAAGTAAAACAATATTTGTCAGCAGTTGGAACTATTCATATGACGGCTATAACTAAAACAAGATCTCATCCACAAGCAGTACAATTCTTGGAATATGTATAGATGAACTCCCATACAATCTTCAGCACACATATCATAAAGAGTGCTTATTTAAAAAAAAACTGTTTTTTTTTTTTTTTTTTTTTTCACGAACAATAATTTCCATGATTGATTTAGATTTGTTTGTTTAGAGTGCATTTTTACTACGGAAGTTCCACTGACTATGTGGAGAGAGTTGTCTTGAAGATAGATATCATGATGAGAATGGGTACTTATCTTTTCATCTGCCATTGCTTTGCACAGCCTTCCAGAGGGGTCTTTATAGTTGGTAAAGCTGGATAACTTCCATGGCTTAATATGTTTAATATTGATATAATATTTTTGTCTACAGGCTGCTCTTAATATGCTGACTCGCTGTCAGTCACTGGAATTTCAAAAAGATGGGATACTCTGCACTGCTCTTCACCCAGGATGGGTTCAAACAGATCTTGGAGGCCCACATGTACGTATGTTTCATATTTGCTCAACATCTGTAAAGCAAGTTTACCAAGGATCTGTAAAATAAAAGCTTTGCTCCCAGTCTGAATATGGCCATTAATGTTACAGACTTAGTATACTATCTCATTTAGATTTAACAACTGTATAGTGATTTGGGTAGGAGCATTACATACTTACATTACATACATACACACATTACATACTTTTGGAAAATCTATACAACAGAATACAATACTATATATATATATATATATATATATATATATATATATTGTTGAAGAAAGCTCAAATATTGCTACTAAATAATAAAGCATATCACAATGGTATATTTTGTCATTATGTTTTTCAGGCACCTCTCACAGTTGATCAAAGTGTAAAAGGAATAATCAAGGTTTTGGGCAATCTTTCAGAGAACCATGCTGGAATACTTGTAGACTGGGAAGGAAATATTATTCCATGGTGAAAAAAGGAAGTTCCAAATTGTTTGCCTGTCACTAACCAGTACTATATTAACTTTTCTATCCGTACTGTGTGTAATTGCTTCATTTTATTATTGTTGGGCAATGTGTGAGGTGTTATATACTTTCATAAAAACAGGAGAGTTCTGGGTTTACATCTAAAAACTATTAAAACTGTACCTTTTTCCCCCCAACATAATTCTAAAAAATAAAAAAAGTTTATATATACAATTTTTTTGCAGCAGACTATTTGCTATTTTTTCTAGCAATGGGCAGCTCCTCAATGCTGCAGAGAATAGTGCCATGTCCATGTCCTGTCTGAAACAAATTTTTGTGAATCTGAGCCCCTGGACGACCCTACAGAATGGACTCCCTAAACATTTAAATTTAGACTACCCTAAGTAAATGCCCAGCCATGTGATGAGGAGAACCATGATTGAAAGAACTTGAACGATATTTAAACCATATTACGAGAACCATCATACGAAATTCAGGAGTATAGTGGCAGATTCCTTTCCATTTTCCTTAAAAGATGATTGGAATATGTGAGCTGCTCCTCTTTATGTATGAGAAACAGGTTAGAAGGAGAAAAGAAAGGGGCTTCAGGCTGGTGGATTTTCCACAATAAAAGCGGTAACCCCGAGCCACACTTGGGGTGGAATTTCCAGGGAGATTAAAAGTCCTACCTGGTTCCCACTTTCCAGCATCCTCCAGCCATTGACTTTCCTTTAAGTAAAGGTGGCTGGAAAATTACAGGTATTCCTAAAGTTACAGAGAATGTAATGTAATGGGGTTGGTCAATTTATTACACCAATGTGGAAGGAGCCAGAATAGATTAGTAATCTAAAAAGTTGAAAAGTTGCAGGCTTACAAAGAGTGGAGGTTTAGACAAACTGTGCTAAGTGTACTGCTTAATAATATTTATAAAAAAATTAGGAAGGCCAAGACCACCTTATATTTTAAGTTGATGCATAGTAGATTTAGCAATTCAAGGTTTCGAGTTGCTCCAGACAAATAGCGATATTTTTGATTAAAAGGCTCATATTCTAAAGTGTGGGATAGGGAAGATTTTAGCATGATTCATAAATTTTCATCTTTATGGCTGTGGTATTTCACAAAACAGCTTTATGCATTGACATACCACCTAGACCCAGTTAGCAGATGACATGCCCACCCGCTGAGTTGATATTATTAACAAGCCAGTTAACTCTTCCAAAGACACAGAGGACGGATCCAAAACAATTTTGTTTTCAAGAAGTGCAGTACATTAGATACAATACAATCTTTTAAGTATTTCCAGAAGTGTATCGGTAGATACCACTACACTATTTCAACAGTACATTGCAAATGACATAACCTGCATGAATATGTCCAAAATACAAATGTTAAATTGTCCTGGACCTTGAACCAAAGAAAGAAAAACATAGAACAAAAAGCAAAATATATCAAGTTTAAAACCAGTCCATGACAAGTAGTCAACATTCAACAGTTGGCAGCTGGAGCAGCTCCTGTAGAAGTTAGGTTTCATCAATAGTGGTAGAAAAATTGGATAAGTCTCCCGAAGGTAAAAGCAATACAACTTCTGTAACAGGTCGGAAAAAGGTCTCACTTCTACTTTATACCTTTTCACCTTCGCTGGGAATTGCCTTTGTAATAAGTTCATTAGGCCAATCCAGACAGTAGGCTTGTTGATCCTTCAACAGCACTAAATCAACATAACAAATAACATAACTCAATAACAAAAAAAATAACAGCCCTCTGGGTAAATTTGTTCTTTGTTTTTTCTATTACCTATGACTTTGCAACAAACTCAGATATTCCTTTCTCCACCTTTCCCAGAAACGACTGGCAAAATGCTGGACTTTGCTTCCTTCAAAATTTGTAAAGATTGTGCTCCTTGAAAGCTCCAGGTAGAGTAGGAATTTCTCCCATTTTTTGTCAATAAGGCAGCTGGGGTTAGAATGGCAAGAGACTCTGGGTCAGAAGCAGGGCTGTGGAGTTGGTAGATAAATCCTTCGACTCCAACTCCTCAGTTTCTGGTACCCTCAACTTCTACTTTCCAACTCCTCTGTATTTAAAGGGCTTCTCATTTTATCTTCACACTTTTGCATTCAAACTTCACAAAAAAAAAATTAGACCCCCTAATTATTCATAAATCAATACATTTATTAAATAATTAAATATAACACAATATTTTTTACCATAAAAGCTTTTCTCAAGAAACATTAATAAAAATATATGAAAATACATTGATGATTTGTCAATTATTATGTTTTTTACTTTATATACTTTAAAATAAATATCTTTATTTCAGGGATTAATACTAAGTTTTAAGTTATTAGCTTTATGTTTAGTATTGCACTTACCCTTATGGCGAGGGAATTAATTAATGCAGAACGTCAAAGAGTGGTGGACAGCTACCTGAATGGAAGTGAGTCCTCCCAGATAGCAATGGTTTTGGGTTGTAATCGTACAATCATAACAAAAATTTTTAAGACCTATGAATCTTCTGGTAGAGTGGAAAAATTATCAAGAGGGGGTATGAGAAATTCAAAGTTGAATGAAGCCCATAAGGAGAAGTTACGCAAGTTAATTTCCAAAGATAGCGGAATAAGCATCAGGGAAATAAAGGATCAATTATTTGCCAAATTTGGAATTAATGTATCTACTGTATATACCTGAGTATAGGCCGACATTTTCAGCACCCAAACTGTGCTTAAAAAGTCACCCTCGGCTTATACTCCAGTCAGGTGCATGGAAGCACCCGATCCGGCAGCCGCGTCAAGCGATTTCCGCCCCCTGATGACAATGTCGGAAAGATGGCAGGGGTACGCCGGAGTTATGGAGGCTACACGACGTAACTCTGACGTCAAATTCAAAAGTACACAGTAAAACAGAAGAAAAGTACACAGTAAACAAGAAAAAACTCCATATACCTTGTTCCGTTGTCCTGCTGGTCCCCGCGGCTCCTCCGGACACGTCTTTTTTCTTCTGTTTTCAGCCGCCGAATGCAGAGACGATCTTCGGGGTTTCCCGATGACGTCGGTGCATGCGCCGATTCGTGCTGGAGGAGCGGCGGGAAATTCAAATAATTTTGTATTGGATTCAATACAAAATAGCTGTATTGAGTCCAATACAAATAAATCTTGATATAATATATATATATAATTATATATATTATACATGCTACTGTACAGTTATATTACATGTTTAACTATTTTTTTT
>NC_092866.1:28638219-28645825 GCF_032062135.1 Pyxicephalus adspersus
CCTGAACTAAACTTAGGACATAATTTGTCCTATACCGAAAAACATGCACAAACATATATACTATACATACAACACAGAGCCCTACATTTTACTCAGAAACATACACACAATATGCACTATTCACAAACGTACATTCATACATTCGTGCACCATACACACAAACATACACATAGCCCTGCAAATTTATCCAGAAACATGTCTCCAAAAACTGGTACTGCAGTCTGACCTCAAGATTCTTACTGGTCCTCTAGTTGCTAGAAATTTTCTCAGAGCACTTAAAAAATCTCATTGAATCCATAGACTCAATTACCTCTATATGTACTGCTCTCACAGATAGACAAGTGAAGATCACTGCCCACCGTTTGTCGTGTGCCTGACCTCCTCATGTCTGGTGAATGACAACATTCCAAGTTCCAAAGACGTCCAGACCAATATTTGTGAAAGGCGGCGGCATGGCCAGTCTGCCATTCAGTAGAATCTTGTCATCGGTTGTTGCTGTTCCCTACCTTTCACCTTCTGGCATTTGACACACCAGTGTATAAAAGAAGCAATCCGTTTCTTTGCAGTGATAATCCAGTGTTGGGTTAGCACAATTTTATTTAATATCAATTATTTCTCACCAACAATAATGCTTTACCAGTATATACCGGTATATGTATACCATATATGAGGTCATCCTAAAGGATTGCAGCATACTAAAATACTGGTTTAGGGGATGATCATTGGTCAGTACTGGTCAAACACTGGCCATTGTCTTAGTTCCTGAGTAGTTAAAAACACAGTGCCATACCTAATTAACTAGTCTTGACCAGAACTAACTGTATGCAACATGTTTTTTGATCATCTGCCAAGCCATTAATTTGGAAGACTCCTTGGATGAATGCAACTCACTTCCGCAGCTAAGTATTTTTGGTATACCTAACTCTTTGTATCTGCATTGTTTTATCTATCTGTCTTTATTATTAAAAAGTGTAATCTTTCAAGTCTTTGTACACTTCACATTGAACCCATCTATATTTGCATAAACTGTCCAAATTATATCTGTGACATAACATCCATATACTAGCAGTGCAAAGTGCACCTTCTGTGAAATGCCTGCCTTGATGGCTTACCGTCTCATGAAAGTGTCCAATCAGCAGAGTAACAACGTGATGCTCTAAAAGGATGCTCTATTTAGGTGTCCACCTTCTCCTAACATTCCTTGGGTGTCTCTTTTGGGGTTTAAACTAGCAAGAGGGCTGGACTTGGGAATAAGTCTCACTTTCAAGACACTAGATTTCCTCAGCAAAGACCTCCTCTTGAAGGCTATGAATTATATGTAGTTCCACTTTCTGGAGCTCCTCCTTCACAGGTGGATTCTTACATATGTGTCAACCATAACACCCTGAATGTTGATCAGATTTGTGATATCCATTGGCAATATAAGTTCAGCTATAGCTCTTTTCAGTCTTTTTCAAGAAGAGAAGCATTTGTAACATTGGGTTTGAACACAGTGTTTGATAAAGTTTTAGGCAAAGTAACTTCAGGATGAGTCTCAGGATGGTTGTCCAGATCTATGACATCAAAGGTCATGTCATTGTTAGAATCTGTTGCCAAAATGTCAGGCTCAGATAGCCAAGTTGTCTTTGCTAATTTGGTAGCTGCAATCGACCTTGAAGCAATTTTAGCAGGGTTCAAATTGGTTGGAACATGCTGCCATTGCTCTGGCTTACTTTTAAGAGTCGTTTTCAATGATGCAAACCTTGATTCAGCTTGTTTGCGGTTGTTGGGAAGTCGAACCCATGGTACAGAAAGGGTAATGGAGCTACCCAGGAATTGGAGTCATCCTTTAGAAAATCTTTGTCCATAAGAGTAAAAAATTCCTGATCTTTATTAGAAGGAGCCACCATGTTGTCTTCATCAGTTCCACCAATTTCATTTTTCTCTCATAAGCTAACACAGGCTTGGATGTTAAATGTTCTACTGTTCAGGGTGTTTAGGGCTTTCAGTCACTTGATAGTGGTTAGAACATGGCTTTAAATACAAAGCTCGTCTCTTCTTTAACACCTTGGTATTGTGTACAAGACAGGGTCTGCATGTCTTGTCAAGACGTCTCCCACAATAACCCTGCCTAGAATAAGTTTTTGGGCATATGGGGGCATTAAATAGACCATTACAGTGTCTTTGTACCTTGTGAACTTCTAAAACGTCTCTGTCCAGAAGAAGCAAATGAGGGTGATGGTGTGCAGCCTCCTCTGTAGTCATCTCTTCTCTATCTGGCAGTTGCACTCAAAGTTGGAAGAGAGATTTTTTTCAGCCCTGTAATTGGTTTTAAGGTAAAACCGGTGGCTCTTCTGCCTGAAGTTTTTACTAACCCAGAACAAATTTCAAAAGTATAGGGTAATGCATCTCCCCCTATTTCAAACAAGTCAAAGAACTTTGGACTTGCTAATGTGCAGTTACTTTGATCATCAAGGATCTGAGGCTTCGATTGCATCCGCAATGTCGGTACTCTGGTTCAAGAAAAATTGGAAGGTACCTCTTGTAGGACTATCAGTAGGTGTAAGAATAGAGTGAATAACTTCCTTTCTTTGATTTTGCTTCCAGATAAGTGTAGTGTCTTTCCTTGTTATTAGCAGCAAAGTAATTTAACTCCGCAATAGACTCATCTGTATACATTCTTGACAGAAGATATGAATATTTTTCAGACAGTGTCTTGTAGCTCTCAGGCCTTTTGTAGATTTGTAAAAGCATTGCTTAGTTGCTGTACATCATCACAGATATTATCAGCACCAGTTATGCATTGTAAAGTTCTATTCCACATATCAGATAAAGAGTCAGTCATTTCTGCCTTGTTTGTTTCATAACTCTTCATAAGGTTTAGGGAGGGCTTAACAGTGCGTTTTGGTCAGATATCTCTTCCTGTTGCAGAGCTGCTTCATATGTAGAAGATGGCATGTGCACAGATTGTTCTTGAGACATGCTGCTGGGAATAAGAGAAGTATGGATGGATCTGTGTGCAATGACAATATATGCAGAGAAACAGGTGTCTGTGCAGGGCAGGTATCACACAGTATATCATAGCACATGGTCCAACAGCAGGGATGATTTTAGAAAGAGTAGCCCTTGTAATTCCACAACCACAGATCAGTATGCAGAAAGTTCAATAGATACACAGGTTTCCACACAGAAAGTAGTTTGTTTCTTGTGAGTAAGATAGATCATAAAAAAGGGAATGCAGCAGGTTGTAACCTGACCCAATGGAGATATAGAGTGGCTGCTTCAGCAGCTATAAAATCACTGATAACAGGCAAAACGTTCAGAAAAAATAGAAAAGGATGTATAGAAGGCTTTAGAAATCTGTCTAATTAATGTGCTGTTTTACAATACTGCTTTATGCATTGACATACCTCCTAGACCAGCGGTCGCCAAATTTTGGTGGTCCTTGGCCCTGGCCGATGCACCCCCGAGCGGGGTCAGGAGAAGGACCCTGGACACATCCTGGGACACAGCCCGCCCACTCTCCCATTGGTGGCTCAGATCTGCAATGGGAGAGTAGGCAGAGTTATGTCATAATGACATCACTCTGGGGGAGGTTACTCCCCCTTTGAGTGTCACCCAGCTCCCCGCGCATGCGTGGTAGGGAGCCGGTGATTTTAGTGGTCAACAGGACAGAAAAGGTTGACGACCACTGTCCTAGACCCAGTCTTAGCAGATGATATGCCCACATGCTGAGTTGATATTAATTAATCAGCTAGTTAACTCTTCCAAAGACACAGAAGACGGATCCAACACAATTTTGCTTCCAAGAAGTGCAGTACATAAGATAAAATATAGTCTTGTAAGTATCTCCAGAAGTTTAATAAGACACTGGTTTCCTAGACCGTTATGATTCTGCTTTTTTTAGTACTATCTGTCTCACCTGCTGCCATGTCTCAGAATTCACTTTTGATAGTAGCTGCAGGAGAAAAGGTTACATTAATTCTACTTAGAGCATTCAGAGATTCAGCAAACACTTTTTATAGTATTCAATAAGTAACAAAAGGTGAACAATGGCAACAGTGTAAAATAAAAGGGAATACAAATTAAACATACTTAAGTGAATGTTAGTTTGCCTTGGTCCAGGTTGTTGGTACAAAATATAGTTGTTGTTGTTGTTTAGTAGTTGTTGCTCAATATGTCAGTGCCGTTGTCCTTAGCAACAAGATGGTATGTGTGAGAGCTCTCTCCAATAGGCTTTTACAGCTTTTACCCTGTGTGTATTAGCATAGAAAAAGTGACTAGTAGGATTGTCCAATGGGAGCAAGGTGTATTGGGGACAATGTGTTCACCTAGATGATGATGCCCTGTGGACACATCTAGGATGCTCCTATTTTAGCTAGATTCATAATCCCACTGGTTCAGGTTTAATGAATTGCCAACCAGATTGTTAGCCCAAAATATGGAGTTCAATGAGACCAAACAAGGCATGACTGGGACTTGCTAGAAAACGAAGGTTTACCTAAGCTTTCCTGAGGCCTAGGAGAAGATTTCTTAGTCTCATGAAATGCTCACAAATATATGCTAGCTATGTTTCAGCAATCTTCAACTTTGTACAGAACTGTGTGGTGGAAATATGAAGATAATTAATGTGGTTCTCGATGGAGCTGAGAGGTCAGTCACAGGCCACGTCACTACCCTTATCTGCCTGAGTTTTATGACACCTAGCAACACAAAATCCTAAATATTACAAAATGTGTTGTAAAATAGTGGATCTGGAAGGATGTGCTGGTGGGTTAACTGATGACAGAGAAGGATACCTTATAAGGAAGAATTTATGTTCCTGTGCCCATACTTTTAGACACAGACCCTAAAGAGGGACTCTAGGCTCTACAGCTGTACCCTTAAGGAGAAATCTAACATTGGTACTCATCTGTTAGAATCATTAAATATGTCCCCACAGCCTCAAGTACTTGCTTGGTATAGGGTAAAGGGTATGTAACTGAAGGCACTCTTTTCCATACCAGATAGAAGTATCTAAATTATTGCAGTAGCGTACTAATTAGTGTATATAGTCTTTTGCCCATAAGCGTAGTATCTGCAGTACCCATAAGCGTAAAATGTCCTGGTACCGTTTGAATAAAAATTGTTAGCTATTTCCAGCAATCCCATTGATAAGTTTAACAAGATATGGGAACCCTGGATTCTGCATTATTTGCCCCAAAACTTTGGTTTCTCTAACCATGCAACCTTTTGATAATTCGACCTGCTAAGTAGTTGATGGGTTCAGCTGGTGGACTGACAACAAGATGACTGTTCTAACACATTTTTTTTATTGTTTTGTATTCCCACGTTAAATCGTTCAGTTTCAGTAGTGGGGAAGTTGATTGCAATATAGGACATAGTTACAATATTGCTGCTGTGTAATCTGTGTAATACCTCTAAAAAGACTTTTACTGCACTTACATAGTTACATAGTTATTCAGGTTGAAACACATTGAAACAGGTTATACAGCTTTTTGTTAAAGCAATTAATAGTAGTTGCTGAAACTACTTCCTGAGGGAGCCGATTCCACATTTTCACAGCCCTTACAGTGAAGAATCCCTTCCTTATCCGGAGCTTAAACTTCCTTTTTCTCCAGACACAAAGAGTGCCCTCTGTTATTTGTAACGATCTTAAAGTGAATAGTTGGGAGGAGAGTTCTCTATATGGCAATTTATATTTTTATACAGGGTGATCATATGCCCCCTTAAACATCTTTTCTCAGGGGAGAATAGATTCAGTTCAGCTAATAGCTCATAGTTGAATTACTCCATTTCTTTTATTCATTTAGTTGCCCTTCTCTGCACTTTTTCTCACATTTTGTATCTATCTTTCAAGCACCCAAGCTATTACTTGTTCTTGTTGTTTTTCTTTAATGTTCTTGTTTTTATTTTGGCTGTAATTGAATGGCTTGTAATCATTTATTGTTTGTTTTGTTGTTTGTTATTGTAAAGGTAAAAAAAAGTCCTGAAAACGAAAGGGGAATCCCCATTTATACTGCATCTGTTCTAATTGCAGAATATGTAGGATGATTAAGTTTACTTTATCTCAAAGATGTATGTGGAACCAGGTCAATGAATAGTTGGTATAATATGCTCTGAAATTAAAGATTATGCTTCTCTCAGCCTTAATCCTGATGTCACACATAGGGCACCAGGTCCCTAGAAGTTTGCTAAGTTTTGATGTATCCTGTCAAGTTTAAGCATCTCATAGCCGATTACAGATTCTTGCTTTGATATGTAGTCCATGTTTTCTGAATCTCCAAGCTGAACCCTAAAGGAGGCATTTTCTTTGCCTAATCCCCTTAGCGGTAATCTCTAGTGTGGCTTGGGGTGAAATTTCTTTACGTAATTGCGATGCCTGGTATCTGCGTAATTGTGATGGTGATGCCTGGTATCTGCATCCCCTAGTCTTGCATTCTGGCGTGTGAGCTTTGGAGACATGAGGCTAGGGGATGCAGAAGCCAGCCAGGTATGCGACGTGTGTGTGGGCGTCGGGGGGAGGGACTAGCAGGAAGATTAAAATTAGAAGTATTTTTAAATGTCAAATGTACCGATTTGACATTTAAAAATACAAAATCATTATACCGCCAGGGAGGTTAAGTCACTTGCTCTCCTCCCAATTTTATCATTTTATCCCCTCCATTTTATTTAAAATTTAATTAACATTAATGAAGGGAAGGGAATGTATAGGCATAATCATCTTTAGCTTAAAATGCATTCCTCATTTTAGTACAGTAGCTCTCAGATCAGACAAGAGAAGGGCAGTACTAGAAGCGAACTGGGTGTGCTACAATTATGCATGATAAAAAAGGACTGACACGTCAAGAGAGCAAGGAGCGGGAAGTAGGGTTTTAAGACAGTCCTCATCTCTGTGTTACATCAGTTAACAGTGTTATCGGTTTTTGCAATAATCAATGGTGGGCTTGGAGTGAGCATTGAATTTAAAGTGTACCTGAACTCAAAATTTTCACTTTACATAGAAGGGTAGACAACCCTTTTATGTTACATAAAAATTCTGTGTGTTTTTTTTTAAGTGCCCCCCCCTAAAATAAAAAAAAGTGCATACTGTATTTAAAAAATAAAAATGTAAAAAATCGTATTGTATTTTTAAATAAAAAAAACTTTCCTTGAGACGTCTCCTAAAATGGCCTAGTAGTCCAAAAAGTTTGCCAACCCCTGGCCTAGGCAATCGAGAATGAATATGAGAGCCAAGCCTCTCGGGATACTTACATCACGCATCACGGGAGGCTCTTGGATGCTCCTTCTGCGCATGCCCGATCATGCGCATAAGGAGCCCTTTCGTCAGACGCATGCACAGAGATCAGCAAGTTTTTTTCCCCAACTACGTCACCAGATCTCACGCCTGGGTCGGGTGACGACGCGGGACCCATTGGAAGAGACCTCCGGACCGATCAACTGCGCTGCACGAATAAAGGTAGGTGTTTTTTTTTTTTGGGCCGTTTTTGAGATTACTTGCTCTTTAAGCCCAACTTCAGACATTTTGTTTTTAGTTTTGGTGAGTATGTCAGTCTTTAAAAGTTATTTTTTCACCAAGATTTGGACTATAGATGTTGAGGGCTCAGCAGTCCCAAGCTGATACAAA
>NC_092866.1:28646768-28655761 GCF_032062135.1 Pyxicephalus adspersus
TTTTTTTTTCTTTTCAAAGGGTTTTAAACCTCCTCCCCACAAAAAAGAAGGTAATTTTTACCTTGTATAAAAGGGTTGCCTACCCTTTCATGTAACATGCAGCCAGAAGACACAGTTGTGCTGCCTGACACATCTGGGTCCTCAGGGGCAGGACTGTGGAGTCGGAGCAATTTTGGGGTTGGCAAAAAATTCACCTCTGACTGCTATTGAATGTTTGTTAAATTAAATTATTGAATAAATTGATAGCTAATTGATATTAATAGTTACTACTGGGGAATCACTCTCTTGGATCTGTATTATAAAGCCCAAATGCCAAAACTCATTCCATGAGAGAAAAGCCACTATGCATCACTATTAGAAAATACTGCTTAACCACATTATTTTCCACTGACAGTAAGAATCAATCTATAGCTCCATACATGGCAGACAAGCAGGAAGCAGCAGTAATGCCACCACCTATACAAGATGTGGTCTTCAATACCTAAATTAAGGGCACACGCTCAGCCATCTAACTGGTGATGCTGTTGTAACTGTTGCTTCCTTATTCATGTCACTACAGCAGATTTTCCTTCTCCAATAATTCTGATAAGCAATACCAGGAACCAGTAATTTAGTTACTTTTCCTTCATCAAACCCTCTTTTTGTACTCTTTTAAGCTATCTTGTTTACCTCTTTAAAATCTTACACTTATACTTTTGAACTGAATACCCATCTGGAAACATCCAAGACAACAACCTTACATAGAAGGTCCTATGTCTCACCTTTCTCCTGCATACCTTTGATATTTACATAGGATGCACTACCTCTCCAGGGTCCTATTACAAGTGTTGCTGGGTCCTCCTTCCCTCTTCTGTTTCCACACTAACCTCTGTCTGTACCAAGACTATGTTATCTGCTCTCCTATTCAATATGGGCTCTCAGCTAGCTCTGGGGGGGTACATTTAACTCATTATCTCTAGACTTGCTAAGAGACATATAGGTTTGTAGGGTCTGTAGTTTTACAAGTTGTACTATCCAAGTGCTTATTACTTTGGCATGTTTAGGAATTTACCTTATCTTATCTTTTTCTATTTGTAATATTTGAGGACATGATGCCTGTTCTCTCCCTTTGTACTGATGCTGTATCATGGGAGTAGCCTGATAATTTGTTGTGTCCATTTCTCTCTTCAAAATAAAGTACGTTTCATAAGAGTTTAGTTGAGGAGGCTCAGTTCTGTTTAAACTGCCCCGCTCCTCTACATGACTGGATGTCTGAAAAGGGAACACAAGTTCCTTCATGCTGCCGTGTTTGCACATGAACAATAACTGTGTACTGTAGTCTTCTTCATGGGTAAATAAGGCATCCCCCTGAAAATAAGCCCTAGAGCATATTTTGGCCTTCCAAAAAAAATAAGACAGTGTCTTATCATCGGGGAAACAGGGTAGCATGTCAAGCCCAGGTTTATGGTGTAACAAATCAGATTGGATGCCATAATTCATCATACATAATCTACATACACACCAGCTATGACATTGATTGGGAATAGGAATGCACAAAAAGAATAAGAGAAAATATATTTTTAATTGTAATTTAAAGCTAAACAAAAATAACATTTCACACATTAACATATACAAACATCTTAAAAATGTTTATAACCCAGATAGGGTTAAACCAGCAGCCAAGACCATATTTCTTCTAGTATATTATTTAACAATATTTTCTGTAGCTGTAAGATTTAACATTTAAATCTAGTTACATATTTTTCGGTATAAAGCAATTACAGTTTCGGTTTAGATTTCTTCTGAATACAAAATATCAACAAACAGAGGTTTGGCAGCACTAAAGTGCACCCATTTATAGCTATGGTCTATAACACTGTTTTTCCACCACAATCATTTCTTGTGTACTTGTTTTTCTCTACTAAAAGTGTCGAAAATTCCATAATCAAAAAAAAAAAAAAAAAAAAAAAAAAAAAAAAAAAAAAAAAAAAAAAAAAAAAGAGCAAAACCACACAACCTCATCTTAACAGCTAATAGTGTACTTAAAGTATGGGGAGCTATATGAACATCCAACCTAGCATTACAATTATGCACCATTTTAGTAAGTTAGTAGACATGCCATTTCAATTGAAACGCCACACAAATTTAGCGAATAATTTCAGTATTATGTGTAAAATGCTGTATCGTTATGGCAGGGATACAGAGAAATATTGTTTTAAGCATGTTTTTCTAATAACCACCAACTCCCTGTATTAGCTATACCAAATAAAAATAGGATCTTTGGAAGTTAGAAAACAGGCTTTAAATAAAAAAAATTTACAACACATCTGACAACCACAGACTTTGTAGCTGAAGAAATCTTCACCACAGAAGAAGCAGATAGAAATTTTAACTGGTTTTGGATTGGACAGTTGAGTACTGATGGTATTAACGTTCATTCGTATTAAACATTTGAACATAGTGGTTGTAAAAATCCTTCCCAGTACAAAGAAACAGCTTAGTCACTGAAAGAGCAGTTGTACAACTATGGTACAGATGGGATGGCCTTTTTTTGAAAGAAAGGGTTTAAGCCATACTGTGCAAACATGTTTAAAATGATAAAAATTTCCTTGATGGCGGGTTGAGTTTACATTTATTCTTTTTTTCAGTGGTCCCCAACCTTTTCAGACCGGCTGACCACTAAGTTTACCGGCCCTGGACCACACATGCACGGGGAGCCGGGTGTCACTCAAAGGGGAAAAAACTTCCCCTTTGATGACGTTATGATGCCAGAACCCGTCCACTCTCCCATCGCAGGTCTGAGCCTGCGATTGGAGAGTGAGGGGTTGTGTCCAGAGACAACCCGGCCACTTACTTGAGCCTGGGATACGTATGGGGGACATGGTCCACAGTTCTGGCTGGTGCGTCCTCCCAGTGGGGTCCAGAGCTGCGGATCACCATAATTTTCTCGTGGACCACTCGGTTGGCGAGCGCTGCTTCCATTTGCATCCCTGGTTTCTGGTAATGCCATATTGCTTACTTTAGTGAAGTAGAACAAAAACACCTATGGCAATATTTACCCATTTATAAAAACAAGTGAAAGGAAAATTTTCCACAAAAAGAAGAAAAATTTTACGGTAACCAATCACATTTCTTGTTTCATTTCCCCCAAGAATAACATTTAAAACCTGATATTAAGTAAGCTCTTTTTTTGTTTACTTTTACTACTCCCAAAACTACCACACAAACGACAACTGCAATTTATAGTTCCATAAAGGCTGCATCTTCCAAAATAACGTGTTTGGCCTTCTATAACAGTTAGCATTACACGTTGAAATGAGCAAGATTATATTGAATTAGATGGTTCTATCCAGAAGTAAAATGTAATTTCTACCGATGGAAAAGAGAGTCTGCGTATTTTAAACATTTTAAGGTTGTTTAGGATAAAGCCTTATAAAGTGGCGTACCCTCATTTCACAATATATATATAAAAGAATATCTCCCATCATAACATTTTTTGAAAGCATTTGAATCAGTAGTGAGTGGTTTAACCAACAAAACTATGAAATATTAAAGTAGCAAACCAGTTCTTAGGGACCTAAATAAGAACAAGCTTTCCAGACACCTTAAAAAGAATCACCTCTATGCAATTGCTTATATCTGGAAAGCTTCTATGGTGGTCCTGGCCTGATTTATTAAAGTGTGCCAAGGCTGGAGAGGATACACTTTCATCAGTGAACCTGGGTAATCTAGAAAACCTGAAATGGATCTGGTCCAGTATTGAAAACATTTGCTAACAGATAACAAATGACTTAGGATCACCAAGCTTCACTAATTAAAGTGTATGCTCTCCAGCCTTGGAGAGCTTTACAAAAATCAGGCCCAATGTGAGAACAACTGCCAAGGTAGACAGGATGAGAACAAAAGATAAATACTAAAATAAATTACCCAGAAGCAACCCTAAGGCAAGAAAAAGAACTGAAACACCACCAATTGTAATGTATTCACTAGCTAGGAAAATGTAATACATGTACACAGACAGTCTCACTTTTTCTCCAAAAAGGAAGGCCAGCACCCGATGGCACAGTGCACATCTTATGAAAAATTTCCTTAAATGGAAAATGCTACATAGTTTAAAACTAGTTTAAACCTTTTGAAATCCCCATGTGCAGTCTGGCTTTCCACCTTTGATTTTATGGAATGGGTATACCATACCAGCTTTGGATTCATAAAAAGCAATGTGTTGTGACCTATCTGTGCTAAGTTAGTGGATAACTGCACTTGATGGCATTTGCCCAAAGTTTAAGGCCTGATTTCCCCAATCATTATTTAAAAACATATACAGAGTTTTTATGCTTTTTTGTGCGTTTAGGAATGAGTTTTAAACTAGCACGTGTCAGAGAAGAGAAAGAAGAGGTGAAAAGGCTTTTAAATGTCAGTAAATGCCTCTTTATAACAGCAAAATAAAATGAATACTGGGGACAACATTCATGTAAATGAGGCCCAACATCAATTTTTGGTTACTTTTTGAATATGATTATTATACCACTTACACCCTGCAGGAAAAAAAAAAATCTTTAAATTCACAGCAAAGCTATTATATCCCTTTTAGAATATTAGGAAAAGGCCTGGCATTACGTTTTTTTTTGTTTTTTTCTAAACAAAATTTTACTTCTCAATACAAAACTTATGTTTTTAGCTGCCATAGGAAAAAGAAACAAAGTATAACCCAATCAGCCAAGTCTTGAAGTCAGTAAATAGAAATCTTTGCCAGTTGACTAGTATTTTTTAGGAGGAAAAGCAATTGAACCCCACATAAACTCACATTATGTGTGTAAAACATAAAATACATGTTGTACATTACCAGCCATGCAAATTAATATTCTAAGAAACTGGTAAATATGAAGATTAGATCATTTACTTTTTTTTTTAGGCATGAGATCATAGTGTGTATGTGCTTTAAATGTTATTAACACATAAGGCAACTAAACAGTTGCTCAACCGTGTTCAACCACACTCCCAACTTTTCCCATTCAACCACAATGAAGCAGTTGGGAACCATTTTGTGTAAACATTTGCATTCCTGTTGCAGTGTTGTTCCTGAATGGGATATATTGCT
This sequence comes from Pyxicephalus adspersus, assembly GCF_032062135.1. Taxonomy (NCBI): domain Eukaryota; kingdom Metazoa; phylum Chordata; class Amphibia; order Anura; family Pyxicephalidae; genus Pyxicephalus; species Pyxicephalus adspersus. The sequence continues at coordinate 28,651,846 of NC_092866.1, forward strand.
TTTGGCCACATTTGCTTTTCCTCCTCTGATGAGGGAATCATGCCGCAAAAGCACAGGTCTATGGTGCAGTTTTCCGATCCTGCCTATCCCACCACCTTCAATAGGAATCTGCAATAGGAGGTCCTGTATTTCTAAAGCACATGTTAAATTTAGGTATCCAGCAACTGTGCACAGCAAAGAAAGCCTACTCATTTATATTTTAATCTCAGTTTTCATATTACAGAAAGTTAGTCGCGTGTGCTTCTGACTGCAGCTAATCTGCAATGTCTCAGAATGGAATATCAGCAGCAAGGAATATTTAAACAGGGGCATTTGCATTCCCTGTTGTTACATCTAGATGAAAAGTAAATATCTAGTCATTCCTAGCGTGTGTTTTGTTTTAAATTTTAATTGTAGTGTTCCCTTAACATTGAAATCAACTACTAAACTCAAGAATAAAAGCATCATTGGAAAAAATGCAAACAGAACACCTACCCAGAATTAAGGCTAGCCACTAAACACTGAAAGTTCCTATTTCCACTTGTACATGTACAACACATTTGATGAGATTACCTATTGCTTTACCCAGATTATGGTTCTACCAATGTTAAAAACTGCTATACAGAATGTTGCTTATTTACAACACAGTGTTACTTTAAATTTAGCTTAATAAAGCCCGATATTAGCAGCAAAAGTTTTGCATCACTAAACCACAAAAATCCCTGGTGATGTCATGACATGAAAGGCTATCTAGAACATTGTAAACTTATTTATTAGTTCAGTAATTACCCTGATGTGAAGAGCCCTCTGGTACATCTCATCCTGATCCACCAACATAAAACATCTTAGAAAATGACACCATATGTAAGAAGAAATAGAGAAAGACTGAAATATGCAGGAACCCACAGGCAATCAACCATCTCTTATGGTATACAGTGAACACTATGGTTTACTGAACATTTGCTTTCTGCTCTGCCTTCCTAAATGAATGAATATACTTAATAACTTCACTCACTTGTTAACATGAAAGAAAAGTTTTTTACATGAAAATGAAATGTAAAATGTATATAGATATAAAAAAATGGAAGAATAAAAACACTAAGCTTAAATGAATTAGGTAAAGTCTGAACGCCAGGCAGATGAAAACCTTTGAAAATCCATTAAATAGGTTTTTCTTTGTAACTTGTTTAATAACCTGCTCCATGTGCTGGCAGGAGGACAAAGCAGGGGGATAACTTAACAGTGTGCTACTTCTCAATCATTATCCAATTACCAAGCTTAAGGAGTGTCTAAGTCCTATTATAGCTGTAGAGGAAATTGTAAGCCCGGCATTGCAGTCTGGCAGAAGTGGCTGGATCACAAGGTTGCCAGATAAATCAGTTTGCAAACATAAATTTGACTTGTGTCTTTATTTGCCTGGAGTGAAACTTTTTTGGCAATGCGCTACCTATGTTTTCACATTAGCAAAGTCTCTTGAGCAGTGAAGAGTGGGTAATGTAGCATTGATACATTTCTGTCACATCTCAACCAAATAGTAAGTTCCTTTTACTCTGGATCCATCAAAATAAATTGTAGATCATCTGATGATATATGCCTATGTTGAGATATTGATGAGATTTCAAATAATTTACTAGCTTGAGATTACCTCAAAAACTAAGCAATAACTATAAAGCTTATTTTGATGCCAAGAGTATTTAAAAACTCACATGCAGCAGTTCCGCCATTGCTCTAAGAGGAGTATAACAGCAACAGATGCAAAAAGAAGACAAACAGATAAAAGAATGAACCCTTGTAGTTGGCAACAAGACGTCTTATAGCAGCTTTTCACCATTATTCATACAAAGAATAATTTCTATATTCTGAAAACACCCATCACTACAAAATATTGTTCAGCTGTACAAACAAATCTCCCATTGCCATTATGAGAAAGAGTATAGAGGATACAAAGCTCTGAATGTCCTTTGTAAGTTTCTCCAAGGAACTGTTGTTTACTCATGCTTCAATAAAGCCAAAAATAGTTTATGATTTGGTTCAATATGTAAAAAAATATAGCATTATGGAATACATTTACATCCAAAAATATATATGATATCTGGTGAAGAGCACCTGGTCTTAAAAATGTAGCTTATGATAGGTCAACTATGAACCCATCACTATGAACGGGTTTAGTAGATTTGTCAAAATATTTCTGTTTCTTAAAATTACTGAAAGATGGCTCAGCACAAAACTGGTCATCAAGATGACATTCAGTGTTCATATGACATCTAAACAAAGTTCAACCAAACAACTTCTGCACCAGATTAGGTTGTTACTGGTTTCATATTGGGGTACTTGCAAATGAAGTGTTAAACCAGACAGATCTGCAAGACCAAACTAATCATCATCTTTCACTAGACTTAATAGAACATTCAAGTTGGTGTAATGGCAGCTACTGACGTCAAGAACAAAGAGAGTGGTGGTCTGCAGATCCTCTCTCTAATAAGTAACAGATAGGAATGTCCCCATACAGTGCAGGATCAGTCATGGGATATAACAGTAGAAAGAAAAGTACAACCCCAAGAATGTAGAAAATAAGAATAGTTGTGCGTTGTGGATGTTCCAAAGCTGTAAATATGGCTGGGAATCCAATGTAATTGCAGAAGGAATGGCAAAGTACAGGTCCTATAATATGCCCTATAAGGAATAAAACAATCATCAGTTTTGGCAGGGTTATCCTAAGTGCTGAAGAACAATATTAAAAGCTTCTAAGTGTCAAACTGCCTTTTAAACTAGGTGCAAGTTATATTTTGACAAAAGATTTTACTCCTGCTGTTAGGCCACCAGCTAATTGATAGCAGAATGTAAACCAGAAGAGACAGACTATCATGAATGTACAAATGATGAAAATGTTATGTTGTACATGTTGTATGGTTATTTCAAGGGAAATAAATATATTGTTTTCAAGAAATACCGGTGAAGATTTACTTTTGTCAAATGTTTTAAAGTTTATGTATGTTGTAGACTTTTGGTTACATATAATAAGTCTGCGGTATCCATTATACAAGTTTATGTATAGATTTTGTACCTACTGGTAAATTACTAACTAACAGGTAGTATCCGAATATATGTTCATGACCTTTTTTGAATTACTAAAATAAATGCCAAAATAAAGAGTACAACAAACTAGTAAACTGATGCTATACATTCATAGCCATTATGTATTGGAATAAATGATGTGCAAAACCCAATTTTGGCTAGGATATAATTACCAATTAGAGACATAATGGATTTTCCTAAAAAGACATTAAAAAAATTCTTCCAGTATGCCAATGTATACTCTATACTTCTTTTATTATATGCCAATTATATGTTTATAAACTAAGCCAAATACATTTGGTATCACCAATATTCTCACCTGTTCTTATGAAGATAAAGGCTGTGTAAGCTCCAAACACTGCAGTATATGAAAACTGAAATGCTATAAAGAAACAAAGTCTGAATTGACAAACAGAAGCAAATCAGGTAATAAAAAAACAAAACTGGAGAGGGTGCAAAAGGTTAGAAAATAAAATAAAACTAAAATAAAATCACATACCAGCTGAGAGAAATATGCTCACAACAGTACCCTGTCGAAATCGCAGCTGCTCAATTACATGATGGAAATGAGCTGAAACAAAACATACAAATCATTTAAAAAAAAAACATTACATGTAAATTAAAATATCTATATATTAACCTCCCAACCGCTAACCCCGTACTTTTCCGTGCAAAAAATATTTGCAACTATCGATAACCCCGTACTTTTCCGACTATATTAAAATCTCACTTACCTGGTCCCGCTGTGCTCATCCAGCGTCGGGTCCGTGTTCCAGCGTCGGGACTGTGTTCCAGCGTCGTCCTCCAGCGTCGGGTGCCGTCTCCTATACCAGCGGGACCGGTAAGATGCCGGCCGGCATCT
>NC_092866.1:28656632-28679403 GCF_032062135.1 Pyxicephalus adspersus
ATGAAAACCTGTAACGCTTTTGGTACAGAAATCCAGACCTCAGTGTAACGCTCAGGTGGTTAACATATCTAGTAGCAAAAATAAATCCTCGCATCGTATGGGCTGACAACACTGTTTGTGATTTCAATGCAACAGAGGCAATGTTTTCAGATCTCCAGGGAGTAATGGGTTAATAGATTTTCCATAGCATTAACAGGGGGTTTTCCATACTGGCAAAAACAAACACATGGGAAAATGTGCAATTATTGGAAAGATATACTTAAACATTGAGCCGAGTGATGCAATAATGCAACTTTATTATGCATGTGCCAAAGTTGTACCACTGCTGGCTTGAAAATGACCCAAAGTAAAACCCAGATGAGGAAGTGAAATTGAAAAAGATGGCGGAAGTGGTTTTGTAGAGCACTGAGACATCACAGGAGATAGAGAAACCAAGAAGTAGGAATACATTCAGATTGGCAATGAGTTGCTGTGTGGTTACACAGTGAACCACTGCCTAGGGGGGAGATACTACAAGTAGCTTTTACCCATGACAGTGCCATAGAAAATGAATGGAGGTGGAAGTGAGTGGTTCAGTACTGTCCATTGTCACCCACTGTCAAATGTCCAGATGTGGGCGGCAAGATGCCAGCCACCGGTGACACATGGGATTGCTTAATCCTAAAGACAGGTCTGAACCTAGATTAAGTCTGCTATAATTGTTTTTATTGATATTACTTATTATTGTTATATCCGCTTTACTCTGTGTTTTATATATATATAAAAAAAATCTTGCATTTTCCTATAATCATTTGCTTCAGGGTAGAACTGGAGCCCCTTGTCACATGACCCTTCTCCTGTAAGAAATCACCTGCACAAAAAGCCATCTACAAAAAAGTGTATTGTTCTCATCTCAGTAGGTACCAGTAGTCTCAAAGGTAACAAGACTAGAAACTCTTATCCACCCTGATGTATTACAATAGCCTTTACTTAGACAAGTACTTACAGGTCCACTATATTGCACCCTCCCCTAGTTGCTCTAGTTGGATGGTATTTCTGTCCCTATGTGACATAATTGGGCCAACCATTGTTTCCACATGAGAGAGAGGGCGTAAACCACATGTTCACCTAAAAATGTAGGTTAATATGGTAAATACTCCTTATTTCTTAGAATAGAAAGTAACTGCATATTTGGTTCAAACAAAAAAGGGGACGTTTAACTCCAAACCAGGACAGCTGCAAAAAAGACCTTTTTGCACAAACAGAATGACAATCATTAGAAGAAGGCCATTTTGCTGATACCAGGCAAAATATACTTTCACAAAACACTATCCCCCGATAATCATCATAATCACTTTAGGAGCACAAAGTGATAATGTTAGCTGCAACTGGCATTTGAAAAGGAGAGAAAAGTGGACATATATAATAATAAATGATCAGGAAATACAAAAAATTCAGAAAGATAAGAAAATAAAAGATGAATGTTGTAGTACAGGGATAAGGTAAACTCCTCAGATCAGACCAATGAAAGGAATAGTAAAGAAAAGAAAGCAAATAAAAAAAATACAGAGAAACAGCTTACAGGCAACAGAGAAGAAACTTAAATCCATGAGAAATGTTCTTTGGCTAAGTTCAGACAGATGGTTGACTTTCAATATAGTTAATGATAACCAGGGCTTTGGGAATGTTGAGGAATGTTTGAGAAAGGTGAACTACAGTGGCTCTGATGTCTAAATGTAAGCCTACTTTCTGAGAGCAAGTTATCAGCCTGCAGAGTACAGATAAAAAATAGTTATTAAAGATATTGTGCTTTACTCACCAATTCCAAAAAATAACGGACATGTAAAGATAGCTGTCCCAGGGCTAGTACATGGTACTAACATAGGAAGCATGCAGGCCCTGAAGACCAGCTCCTCTGTTAGAGGGGCGATCACCTGGTTACGTAGCCACCGCATGTCAGTTATGCAGAGCATCCAGAACCTAGGATCTGCAAATAAATTATATAGACAAAATTTGGTTTACAGATAAACTATATAAAAGTACATTAAAACTTTATCTAAAAAACACAGATATTCTGCTGTTGCAGCACATTATATGACTACAGCTTACCAAATGCTACTTTTAATCCATCAAGGAAGTCCCATGGGCAATCTATAGATAGCTGAACAAGTGGGCCAAGGAATAATATCTGCATATAAATGAAAAAGATTTTTTGTAACATGGGTATTTCCCTAACCTGAAATCAGAATTGTTGGTGCTGCAGTTGACTTACCATGGTCAGTAGCAAAGGCAACACTGTAGCTGTAAGAATGCTCTCAAGACGGAAACCCATGAGGGAAAAGATGGCTGCTTCGGTCTGAAAATAGGAAAAAATAGTTGTGAATATTCCTGAAGGACAATGATTACTACACTGTGCATCAGTTTGCCAACCACAAGATTACCATTTGCATTGTTAACCCATTCCCCAAAATCTCCCTAGCAAGGACTAGTGGGAATACTGTCTCCTTGTTGGTCATGTGTTTTGTTTTTTTAAACAGTCTTGCTTTGCCTAGAAGAGGTACGGCTCCACACACAGCAACTCATGGGATGTATTTAAAAAAAGGAATTATTAATTATAAAAAGCTTTAAAAAATATAAAAGATATATAAGCAATAACTTTCTCCTCACAATAAAACGTAAGCTTTGCATAAGTCTATCCCATATTGTGCATGTCATTAGGCGGCATAGTGCCACAACAGGTAAACCCCTGATCAGACCAGGTTGTACAGGCTGTCCCCAAAACAATAATATCAAAACTTTCTGACTGTAGTCATATTGTTTGGATCAATAGTCACAGCTTTGAAGAAACCATTACGAGATTATACTTACAAACACCAATTTCTGTTTCAGCTACATTGTTTTACATGAAATTTACCTTAATTCATTCATGGCTAGATGTTGTTGATGCATAGATGTCTAGACCAAATTTAGTAGCATCAGTATGCACTAGTTATTTGCAAGACACTTTTTTTAACACCATAACTCTGTCAATTACAGTATAACACTCCCATCTTAAGAAGTAAGCGAAATTTGCAAAATGAAGAGGTTTTCTTAGGAACATTTTCAAGCTGAATGTGATCACCCTGTTTGACTGTTTCAATCTGGATAGATGCTGTAGCTTGGAGTTGCTTAAAGCATACTAAAACTCTGAGTTAAAAAAAAAAAAAGCACCTCCCCTTAATTCTCAGTCGCCTAGGCAATCGAGAATGAATGGGAGTGCAAAGCCTCCCGGGACACCTAAGTCACGCATCCCGGGAGACTCTTGGTTGCTCCCTCTGCCCATGCCTGAAAACTTCAGGCATGCGCAGAAGGAGCCTTTCGCCAAAAAAAATCTCGATCTCACACAAGCGCAGTACTACAACACCCGATCTCTGGCCTGTGTCGGGTGACGTAGGAAGAAGAACCCAGAAAAAGGGGGGAAGATGGCGGTGCCTTGTGACCAGCCCAAAGAAAGATGCCGGGACGATGCGAGTCCCGATGGAAGAAACCTCCAGGCCGATCAACAACACTGCGTGATTGAAGGTAAGTGGATTTTTTTTTGTTTTGGGCACTTTTGAGTTTACTTCCTCTTTAAGATACAATGGGATTGATTTAAGCTGGAGAAGATTCACTTTCATTAGTGAACCTAGGTGATCCAGAAAACCTGAAATGAATCTGGCCCATGACTGAAAACATTTGTTAATAAATAGCAAATTCCTTTCAAGCAATCCATTCCAGTTTTGCTAGAACACCCAGGTTTACTGATGAAAATGTATCTTCCCTGGCCTTGTTGAGATTTAATAAATGGCCCAATGAGAGGTGAAGCAAAAGATTTACCGAAAGATGCGCATAAGTGAAGCACTTTTAGCATGCATTTAGAAATGTAGCACCCATGTGGAGTGTAAATTGTTAGCAAACTGTTCTCCTATAATAAAGCATCTGAAATGACTCAATTTAAAAGGAAAATGGCTGGAGCCAGGCAAACCTTTATGAACTAGAACAGGGGTGCCCAACAGGTAGATTGCATAGGCAACAAGAGTAGATTGCGGAGCCCTGCCATTCAAAATAAACTCTTCAGCGCACAGGAGTTAATAAGTCCAAGTTTTTATTGTTGGTAGATCATTTTGACTTGGTCATTTTAAAAGTAGCTCGCAAGCCAAAAAAGTGTGGGCACCCCTGTACTAGACTATGTGTTCTGAAACACAGTGCAGAGAGCTGATACAGCCTACAATAAAGGAATGTTTATTCTGCTTATTAGTCCTTACCAACACAGGATATGTAAGCAAAGGCCTGTCTGAACAAAGACTTTGGAATCAACAGGAAAGTGTTCCTAGCCTAGATGTGGTCATGGTCAGAAGGAAACATAATGACCCCCAATAAAGTTCTAATAAGATTACTGATGCTGGAAGGTTATGTAGGCTGTCATTTCTGACCCGGTTCTAAAAAAAATACAGCTTGCCCGATTTGCGTTCTGATCCTCAGCCTTTTAAAAGTGCAACTAAACCCTTTAGAAAATTGTGACCAGGAAAGTCCTTTACTGCAGGAGGGACGGGCAAAAAAATACCTTTTCCTGTCTGATCACAATTTTTCAAATACTCACCCATCCCCTTTCCATCAGGGTGCCATCTTCTACTCCTATTTCAAGTCCCTGATCTTTAGCAATCTCACTCGGGCATGATGTGATGACATAACTCTCACACGTGCATGTAAGAGTTCAATTAGTCCTAGCAACCATAGAGATACCCAGCATCCTAAGCTGAGCTACACATAAATAGCTCAGTGTCATTAAAAAAATTAGGAACACCACCCTTCCATTCTGCAATAACAATCATGGCTGACCACAAAATGATATTGCACAACTAGTTCCACTTTAACAACTTTAAAACAACTAACGAGTATACAGCTAAGGTGTGCAGCTCATTATCACATTGCTACCTGCATGCTTGTGTCAGGTGTGTCATTGGCACCACAAGTCCAGCTTTACATCCAGGCAATGGCAGTTTCCATAACCTCTCAGTGATGGGTCCACTTTAAATGAAACTCTCATAGTATGTGTGACAAGAAACAAGTTGGGGGCACACAGATTTTAGTTTTGGCTTATTCCTACCTTGATGCCGGTTAACTCTTTCCATACTGATAGGAATAAAGGAGACAATGAGGATACAATCAGTACGCTGGTAAACCTTCTCTTGATGACAGCCGGGTGGTCTCTATAGGAGGAGAGGAACAATGTCAGATCAGTAAATGAATACAGGGAAAGTTCCCTGCCATATATTTCCCTGACAAGTGCACAGTTTCCTGGAATAGACTTTCTGCATTCTGTCTGCCCCCTCTATAGTCTGTATACCCCAGCACTCCTTCCACACACATACCTAGGCAGGTCACTCTTCCAAACATACAAGCTGCCTACATATGAACATGCTAGCGTGAGACAGCAGAGTACAGACACCCTGCATAACCCAGAGCTTGGATCCCCTTCATGATCCTCAGACATGGCTGCCACAGCTAATGTGAAAGCTACAAGCAGGCATCCCCGGCATCCCTTTAGATGGGTGCGCTCCTGGCTCTACCCTTCTGTCCACTAGGCGACGCAAACCTTGGCAGCTGCTTATTCTTTCCTAAATAAATAAGGAGGCAGCTATTGCTAAAAGTTACTTCTTGAGAATGTTCATTGCTAAATATTTTACCTGGAATAAATATTAAGATGGCTGCAACCCCCAACTGCCTGCTATACAAAGAATACTGAATAATAACTAACACTACCATCATTTTGGGGATATCAACGTTTTTTAAATAGATAACTTTACCAATGAAATGAGAATATGACTACTTTTATTACTTTTTGGGTTTTCCCTCAAACCTCTATTGAAAGCCTCATTTAAAAATCACCTTTTTCCTCTTTTGCCAAAAAGGTGAGGATTGCCATGATGTAGTGGATGACCTGTGCTGAATTGTTTTGCTGTAAAACTACAAAAAAAAAAACCTTCAAAAATCAAACCCCATTTTCTTGATGGTGCTATTAGATGATAAATATGAATTCTTCTAATACCTATATCTACAGATGTGTTTTATTGTACCAATACTGCTTGTTCAGATGTGTGTTATGTCAATACATTAATGGTTCACACATAGCTATGTAGCCAAGCTATATATATAACTAACATTAGATAGATGTGAATGCTTAGGGTTCAATATACAGAGCACAGATTAGCAGGAAACAGTGCCAGGAGAGGAGGAGCAAACATGCACGTCTAAAGGGATGCAGAAGACGCCTCTTTTCAAGGAATACCGGCTCATCTTCTTCCTGAAACAACCCATTGAGCTTAGGATCACAGATCCATTGGCCAAATGAAAAGTGATTGATACATTTTCATTGGTTGGAAGACGAGGCTTTAGCAGGGATTGGAGCAAATAATGTATTTCCATTGGTTAATACGTAAGACCTCGTTCTTTGACTGGTAAAACAGACGGATGTACAAAACGTCATCCTGGTTGGTTATTGGTGTGTTAGCTGTACGTATTGATGTGTTTGTTAGCTGTACGTATTGGTGTGTATCAGACGCTCAATGTTCCGTGCAGCTGTTGTCAGAGCTGTGTTACCTTCCTATGGATGTAGTAGAGAGTAGTCCCAGCAAAGTGCAGATTTTATGTTAGATTTGAAGTTGTTCCACACACAGATCTGATTGGTACACACAAGCTAGGTTAGTTACATAGCTAGCATTTGAAAAATCAATTAAAAAATAAATAGTTTTATTAGCAGCAGATAATATGCTTGTCCACACTATAGGGATGTGTTGTGTTTAACTAAATGCGTGCGCACATTGCCATTTCCTTTGCAGTTTAATTGATTGGTCTGGCAAATGTGGCACATCCCACACAAATGTGCATGTTACACTTTCTTAAAGTGCACGGTTGCATTGTTTATGTGCTTTTAGGCGCCATTATTAGCCACACAGCGCACCAATGCATGTGTTATACAAGCAAGCCCCAATGTTGAAGAGGTTTTTCTTCACCCTTCTAGCACAGCAAGCAAAGTCAATTTATTTAACTTTAAAAAGAAACTAAACGCAAAAGTGCCTAAAACAAAAAAAAAAATCACTTCCCCTCAATCGCGCAGGGCAGTCTGATTCATCCAGGGGTCTCTTCTATCGGGTGCCACATTGCCCTGCCCCCCGTCCTAAAAACTGGCGTGCCGGGCGCTGCCATCTTCGTCTCTTCTTCCAGGTTCTTCATACCGTGTTTCCCCGAAAATAAGACAGTGTCTTATATTTATTTTACCTCTGAAAATCTCATTAGGGCTTATTTTCAGGGGATGTCTTATTTTTCTCACAGATATATATATATATATATTTATTTACATTTCTTCACCCCTTGCTCCAGTGCTTTTGAAATCTCCTGCTCTCTCTCTCTCTCTGCTCCCTCCTTCCTCTTGGTATCCCTCCGTGTACCACGTGACCACACCCTCCGAAGAAGCCAATAGGGCTTACTTTCGGGGGAGGGCTTATATTTCACCCTTGCATGATTAGCATGCTAGGGCTTACTTTCGGGGTAGGTCTTATTTTCGGGGAAACACGGTACATCACCCGATGCAGGCGCAAGATCACCGCTCATGCATGAGATCGACAATTTTTTTCCCCCACAAAAAGGCTTCTGCACACGCCCAAGATGCTCGGGCATGCGCAGAAGGAGCAGCCAAGAGCGTCCTGGGATGCGTGACGTATCTATCCTGGGAGGCTTTGCACTCCCATTCATTTTCGATCGTCTAGTCGATCGAGAATTAGAAGGCGGTGCTGCACCCTTTTTTACAGAATTTTTACTTAACAAAAAAGGGTTGTCTACCCTTTTATGTAAAGTGAAATTTCTGAGTTTAGGTACGCTTTAACACAGGCAGCCCTAAAAGCTTCACATGTCCTTTCTTCACTTTCCTCAGGCTGCCAAAATTACCATTTTCTCTGTGAATGTCCCCAATATTGGGATTTCCATGTATTCTTTATAATGAAGGCAAACATAGGTAAAGCAGGAAGTGAGTATAACAACATGTGCTCATTCCTGGTATTGTAGTGGCCAGACTTCTTCTGTAACATCAAACTAAAGAAGCAATACATGACGATTTGCAAAGTGCAGTAACCCATAGCAACCATAAATCGTGTGCAGACTGCAGTAAGCAAAAATCTGACTGGTTGTTGTGGGTTTCCTCCTTCTGAGCATTCATTTTTATTATTTGTACTGTTTGAAGTTGAACTTCAGGTTCAGGAAATAAATGTCCATTGAAGTGGAGCTAGCCCTGTCTGGGAGGATGTAAACAGGACTATAGTTCCCTTATTTTGGCTGGGTGCGGTCTTCTGCCATCTCACTAGTATTGGCTGCAGGTGTACACTTGGCTTCCTTCCTGAACAATGAAGGTCTACCATCCCCGCATTGTTGGGGATGACATTACTGCCTGCAACATAGTCTTATTAAGGACTGGTCTTATTAAGGTGGAGCCTGCAGGGAAAATATTTTTTCTTTGTATGATACAGGTAAAAGCACATTAACTTAAATTATTTATTGGTACGGTCCAGTCAATCATAGCTTTATTATGTCACCATGTTTGTGAGAATGCTAAGGACCACCCACAACTCAGGTCATCAAAAAGAAGAAGAGGATGCCAACAGCCAGGGGTCAATTTATCTATACAGGTAAAAGAATCACGTGGTGTATACTCCCACCCAGAGCACAAGCACACTGCATCTGCCATGTTGATTTCTTCTGTTAGAGCTTTGCTGCTGTAGATCAATTCTCAAATGATCACTACATCTACTAGTTGTTAACATTTTATATAGATTACATGTTGTAAATATATATTTGTTTCAGCTATTACTCTTTCCTAAAGTTGATCATCAAAGTATTACTTTCGGGGGAGGGCTTATATTTCACCCTTGCATGATTAGCATGCTAGGGCTTACTTTCGGGGTAGGTCTTATTTTCGGGGAAACACGGTACATCACCCGATGCAGGCGCAAGATCACCGCTCATGCATGAGATCGACAATTTTTTTCCCCCACAAAAAGGCTTCTGCACACGCCCAAGATGCTCGGGCATGCGCAGAAGGAGCAGCCAAGAGCGTCCTGGGATGCGTGACGTATCTATCCTGGGAGGCTTTGCACTCCCATTCATTTTCGATCGTCTAGTCGATCGAGAATTAGAAGGCGGTGCTGCACCCTTTTTTACAGAATTTTTACTTAACAAAAAAGGGTTGTCTACCCTTTTATGTAAAGTGAAATTTCTGAGTTTAGGTACGCTTTAACACAGGCAGCCCTAAAAGCTTCACATGTCCTTTCTTCACTTTCCTCAGGCTGCCAAAATTACCATTTTCTCTGTGAATGTCCCCAATATTGGGATTTCCATGTATTCTTTATAATGAAGGCAAACATAGGTAAAGCAGGAAGTGAGTATAACAACATGTGCTCATTCCTGGTATTGTAGTGGCCAGACTTCTTCTGTAACATCAAACTAAAGAAGCAATACATGACGATTTGCAAAGTGCAGTAACCCATAGCAACCATAAATCGTGTGCAGACTGCAGTAAGCAAAAATCTGACTGGTTGTTGTGGGTTTCCTCCTTCTGAGCATTCATTTTTATTATTTGTACTGTTTGAAGTTGAACTTCAGGTTCAGGAAATAAATGTCCATTGAAGTGGAGCTAGCCCTGTCTGGGAGGATGTAAACAGGACTATAGTTCCCTTATTTTGGCTGGGTGCGGTCTTCTGCCATCTCACTAGTATTGGCTGCAGGTGTACACTTGGCTTCCTTCCTGAACAATGAAGGTCTACCATCCCCGCATTGTTGGGGATGACATTACTGCCTGCAACATAGTCTTATTAAGGACTGGTCTTATTAAGGTGGAGCCTGCAGGGAAAATATTTTTTCTTTGTATGATACAGGTAAAAGCACATTAACTTAAATTATTTATTGGTACGGTCCAGTCAATCATAGCTTTATTATGTCACCATGTTTGTGAGAATGCTAAGGACCACCCACAACTCAGGTCATCAAAAAGAAGAAGAGGATGCCAACAGCCAGGGGTCAATTTATCTATACAGGTAAAAGAATCACGTGGTGTATACTCCCACCCAGAGCACAAGCACACTGCATCTGCCATGTTGATTTCTTCTGTTAGAGCTTTGCTGCTGTAGATCAATTCTCAAATGATCACTACATCTACTAGTTGTTAACATTTTATATAGATTACATGTTGTAAATATATATTTGTTTCAGCTATTACTCTTTCCTAAAGTTGATCATCAAAGTAGATGATCAGTAGGGTCGTCAAAAAAAAAAAAAAAAAATACTTTTAAAAAATGCATTGCTGTTAGTAGAACCATTATATACCCTTAGTTATTCCATAGCAATGTGATCACTGGGTCCCTTATTGCCCCTAAGATGCCCAAAGTGCCCTTCCCTTTCCTTTTTTTATTAAGTGTAATGATAGTCTACTTTAACATGGAACACAGAACATTTTAGTCCAATGGTGGTGGCTGCCTTTGCCATGTTTGAACATTGTTTAAAAAAAAGGATCCTTATAAAAAAGAACCTTATGGTGGTGCATGAGCTCTTTTTATTTAGGTTGATGTGTAATAAAGAAGCGTGAAACTCTTTCACATTCTATATGTAAGGAATGTATTTTGCACACATTTTATATCAAAATCCCTTCACCTATTTTCATCTATTTTGACGGAAATAGGAGCCCAAGCCGCACACTTAACATTCCTCCTATATATATGTATATATATATATATATATATATATATATTTATTTATTTATTTATTTAATATTTGTATGTAATACATGGTCTTGTAGAGCAAGTTTACAGGTTCCCAGGAATCACCACTTTTTGCTTAAGAGATGTTTTGCTCCTATATAAGATATAGCAGACATATACATAGAAAAAATATGGCAAGATATAAGCAAACAATTATCATGAACTGATTTCCAGGGTAAACAGACTCTAATGTTCATTCTGGTTTCTTTTACCAATAAGTCAGATTGTATACTTCTCTAAGCCAAGTGTCTTCTTCCTGTGAAAAAATAAGAATAAATCAGAAATAATTGCCTATCCCCATTCCAGTCCCTTTGAACAAAATGTCTATGCCTATATTATATTTCAAACGTATAGGTATATAAAATATATGAACCTGACTTATACACAATTCTGTATCCTCTATTGATCCGTAATTTTCCACATCATCTTCATAGTCTGTGCTGTGCTGAGTAGAATGGTGAATTAAACTTTTAGAAATATTACTAGACTCCAATGTTTGGTGAGAGGATGCTATAACGGATGCCAAAGTGCTTCTTTTGTTTTTTGAACAAGATGAAAAACCTAGGAACCACAGGAATACAGATATTAAACCCAATAAGCAATTGTGCGGCAGAACACAAATTTAAACCAAGTTAGGAATATATGCATGCAGGGTTCTAATTGAAAGAAACATTTGAGATTTATCCAATTTGCAAACCCTCCTTTTATGCATGTTGGATGAATCCTCCCAACAGCATAAACAGTAATATATGGGGATTACAGAACAATGCCTGCTTGAACTCACTGTAAAGATGCAAGCTGATTAAGTTAAATTTTCTTTTAGGACAGTGCTGGAAACCATGTAAACTAATTTTACCATGACAGCTTTTACCAGTTTTATCAGCCAGCAAAAGAAATCTAACTGAAACATTTTAAGCACTCCAGTAAAAAAAAATATAATAAAACTAATGAAGGAACACTGCTGGTAAAAGCAAAATAGTGGATTTTTCTTTAGTACAGATATTCTGCATTTGTAAAAATGAAAAAGACATATTAACAATATTTATGACCTCCTAATATTGGTTATAGATGCTTCACTGCTGCATGTGGCTGATGATTGCAGTATATTGCCGTTTAGACTATATAAATCATATACTAGGCAT
Organism: Pyxicephalus adspersus; assembly: GCF_032062135.1. Classification (NCBI taxonomy): domain Eukaryota; kingdom Metazoa; phylum Chordata; class Amphibia; order Anura; family Pyxicephalidae; genus Pyxicephalus; species Pyxicephalus adspersus. Next base: position 28,668,574 of record NC_092866.1, read on the forward strand.
TTGTTACATTACAATCAAGTGTGATGGCAATCGGTTTTCAATTTGTCAGGGCTACTCCAATGTGCTGCAGTGTCATAGCATATATTATATAGTTTTCAACATAGCTAGTTTCAAGTTCCTGAAATGTTAATCACATTATCTTTAATGTTGAGTGGTACCATTTATTTTATGGTTTAGTGAGGAATTTAGGGGGATTTTTATTTAACAAATTGAACCTATGGTGAGGACCTCCTGGGGTTATGATTGAGTCAGACTAGAGGTAAAAGAGGGAGTTTTGGACAGTTAGCATATAAAAACAGATCTGCTGGACTTGGCTGTGCTAGATAAATGAAAAACCCTCCAATATTTAGAACAATTTTAGAGATTCCCATTTCTAGTGGACACAATGCTCCCCCAGGGTGTGCTTTACTCTACTGGGAAAAATAAAGAACTAAATAATGAACTAAAGTAATGAATAAGGTGCTAATTTAAGTGTTTCCATGCTTTTCACTACACTAAAAAGGATGCAACAAGTTAATTACTATACCAAAATTATCATTCTTTGATGAGCTTCCATGCAGTTTAGTTTCTTGCATATCTTGTTCTATTGTTGTTCTATTCTGTGGGATAGAAAATAATTACTTGTTTCTTTATGCAAGACATGCTGCACATGAACATATTTTTAGCCATAAAACTGTATACTGAATCTTTACATTGAAGAATACAGTGCAGTAATATCTGTTTACATACAATTCAGTGTAATTAGTGGAATAAAGCCCATACACAACATTTGTAAAAATTGGTCTTATAGTCTTGTGATTACACTTCAAAGAAATTATTTTTTTTCATCATGTTTGGACAGCAAAACATTAGATCCATATTCATACAGTGCCTTAATGTAAAGATAATATACCTAAATATTAAATCTTGGTGTAAAATCTTTAGGAAATAAATTAATTAAAATGCAGATTGTCACAAAATAATAAGGGGTTCCAAATTACGTTTCAGATTAGAACATCCTTAGAGATTAGGCAGGTGGTACCTGTCCCTGTTTCTTATTTGAATCAACCATTCTGCTGTAATGAATATATTATACACGTGGCATAGATTTCAAATGACTGCTAAATTTTCCAGAACTAACCAATACATCAAATGCAGCCCAAGGACAGACAGCTTGATGTCCAAAGAGTCCAGCATTTCATCATAGGATCTGCAAGTAGAGCTATGTACACACCTGCAATAACTGTTGTTGGAAAGGATCTTTAACAATCCTTTCAACGACTAATGACTGCACGAAGCATGAGTGATGCACGATGCACCGTTCTGCTCTATGGAGAGGGAAGGGGGAGAATGATAGAGCAGCACCCCGCCTGCGCTCTCTCCCCTTTCACTTCCATTACGGTCGTTTGTTGTCCATCATCCTTAGATCCGCAAGAATTACTAGTTGCAGTTAAAGTGATGCATATAAAATCAGAGACTGCCCAAATTTACCCTGCACGGGCCAGGTTCCTGCATGTCGGGAAAAAGCCTTTTGTGTCCACATAGAACACTAGAATAAGATTATAGTTTATCATTAAACATTTTAGCTAAGACTTTTGGAATAATGTGCTATGGACCGATAAAGCAAAAGTTGAGCTAATTGGAAAAGTAGAGATATTTGGCACAAGCAACATTAAAGGAACATCAGACCTGCTGCATGTGGTGTAAATGTTAAAGTTTGAGGTCGCTTTGCTGCTTTAGAGCCTTGTTGCAGTTATCAAGTCAACCATAAATTTTGCATAATAAAAAGTGTGATGAGAATGTAGGCCATCTGTCTAAAAGTTAAAGTTTAATCTGGACTCCAGCCTTGCCTTTGGTCCTTAACATTTACATAGCGTCCTGTTTTCTAATAAATAGGCTTACTCTGATTTCACAGTACACAGTACTCACAATCAGTTTCTCACAGTTTGTATTAAAAACTGCAGCAAATCACTAGTTTCCCTGCAGAGCACACCAAGGACAATAAAGATGCAGTGTTATCATTGCAAATTATGACTAATTGGGAGGGGTCCCAATTGCAATGTTTAAGTGAAATATGAGCCTACTTACCATATCCATGTTATACATATGCCATTGTCATTGCACCAAAAAAACTGCTTAAAATTACAAAAACTTTTTTTTTTAAATTATGTTTCTATATGCTTTTTTTGGACACAATGGCTATTTCCTCTTAAATTTCTCTTACATTCCAGTATTACTTTGTTGGTTGAAAATCACCTTTCTACAGGACCTACCTTTCTATTGCCACATGCACTTGCTGTTCTCATTTGCTTACAGGTTGTTTTTAGGAACATGGTTTGGACTGTGTCAATAACACCTTTTTTGTCAAATGCCTAAAATATAAAGGTAACGTTAAAGCTAATGGTAATTACATCTAACAAAGGAAAATTTACAGAATAACTAAAGGCTTTTCATGCTTTCATGTTTTTATAATCAGAACCTGGAATTTGACCTATCTGAGCACAACTTGAAATCTAGGTGTTCCATGCATAGGAAAATTATCCAGTGAAAAGTGGCCTCATTGGCACAAATGTCTTTATTTACTACACAGGGCTTATGTAAGTGCAGCCCTCTATACCAGATGGAGCACAGGTAGGCAAGGTGTCATTTTTGTGCAACTGTGCACAGACAGTGCTTGAAATCTGCTGCTGCGGGGCAGACAGTGATCACCAAGGAGCTATTTTCTGTAATTTATTTGGTGTTAAAGCTTGAAACTAACAGGGCCAAATAGGATTTTTTTTTAAAGTCATATTTTGAATGTTAACTAAGTAAATTTTTTTCCATTGTTGCAATAAAAAAATGCCTATTTTTTTCTTTTTTTGACTATTAACCTAATAAAAATTTTAGCAAATATTTCCAGTTACACATTGGCATTTGTCTTTGTTAATAAAATTTGCCAGTTATTCTCATATTTTGACTATTAATCAAGTGAAATCACAATAATTAGTTCCAGCTATACCTAAATTACTTTTAATCGTCTTTTTTGAGCACAAATAGATTTAACTGAAAACTAAACAGAAACATACATTTCCCCATGAACCCTAAGTACACAGCATGCTCCAAGCGGTCCAGTTCCTAGAACCGTCTAAAAAAACGTTCTTAGTGTTGTGTTTTTTTGTTTTTTTTTATAACAAACTTGAATTGCAGTTTGGGTGACTGTCTCAAAATTTTACAGTTCTAAACACCTACTTGCCAGTATTCAAATCACTACTGAGAGCTGCTCACCAATACACATATTTTACTACATATTATCCAAACTAGCAATAGAATGTCCCATTCCTCCTCCTAGTAAAGGAAAGCATCTATTTTAGGTTCCTTATAGCTCTTTAGTATATATTCTGTCTCATATGTCTTTTTACACTTAGGCACCTCTGTAACATTTAGTGCTTTGTTAAATACATTGCCTCATTTCTTTCTGTATTACCACAAGTGCGTCATAGCTCTAGTTTACACTGGACTAGTGCCGCATACCTCCCTAGCCCAGAACAACACATACATTTAAAAGAAAATCATATTTCTATGTATAGCATTCAAGACAATGTACCAATACTTTCTCTCTCTCTCTCTCTCTCTCTTTTTTTTTAAGCAAACACTAATTAATAAAATTGCAAAGCAGCGTTTATGTGAGACGTTTCCAAGTTAAAATGCAGAGTAAAAATTCTGAATCACAAGACAAAAGGTCAAATTTTATACTACCTGTACATAGGAGTAACATATCTTTCGAAACATTTCATTGGTGCTACCTAATATTATACTATTTATTGCTTCAGCTGTCACACGTCCAACTATCTCCATTTTTTGGCAATTCTTTTTTGGCAAAAAAAAAACATACAAACAACAACATTTATAAACATAAATAAAAAAATATTAGTAAAATTTGACAATACAAAATGAAACAACATTACTGCTTTACATAAAGCTAAGCTAACTTAAAATAAATTAAGAGGCTTGATTTCATTATTGCTACCAGAGTAAGCTTTTAACATTGCCCACAGTATTTAGTAATTATTAGTCTCAATATATATATATAGTCTGCAGAATTGCCATATTCTCCCTGCCTGACTCTTCCTAGGTAGAGGATATGAAAATGGGGACTCCCTGGGGTAAACCAAGTTGTGTGAGCATGCTATTAGAACTGTTGCTGTTTATGTTTTATGCATGTAATAACGATAATAACTAACTTTTAATTAGGCAGTGACTTAGTGTTTTGTGTAGTTCTTTAACCCTTCCTGACACTTGTAGTCCCACAAACACTTCCACCTTGTTACTTTGGCCAGCTGTGTATTTCCTTGTAAGCCATACACCATATCGGTCAATCATAAGTGATCAGTTAGCAATCACAACCATGTTATTGTTCATCAATTACAATTTAAAACAATACAATATGTGATTTGTTCCATATGTGAGGGCTTTTGGTTATACTCAGTGTTGGGCTTGTCTACCATGTTACCCTCTGGGGGAATAAGCTGTACTCCGGCTGGAGAAGTGAGGAAGAAAAGTACAGAGAGATCATAAACAGCAAGGTAATGCCCCAGAAACATGTTGAAAGAGACTTTGTACTGAAAGCATTACTGAAAAATTGGAGGTGGCTCCTGGAAATGTGCTTAAAGAATATGTATCCTGCTGAAGAATTTGTTCAGTATTAAATTTACATGTATTATCCATGCACCATATTTGGTGGAAATGCCCCACAGTTCAAAGATTTTGGGTGGTGGTGTTCCGCTACCCTGGATTGATTTTACCTTCCAGTGTACGTTTGATGCACAGAACTTGAGAGTCTAACAAGAGGCTTCTCCTCCCCCCACTTACTGACAGGTGGTTTCGGGGGCCTAGTGGAGGCCAGCTGACATAATATCTGGCTGTTGCAATATTTCAATGCCAGCAGCAGTATATTAAATACGGCATGACTAGATCTTTTGTTGAATATGCTTTATTGATGCATTATTGTTTGATATAATGTTTTACTATCCGTGATTCTGAAATTCTATTTTGTTATAGCACATGACTATTTTCTACATTGGTTTACTGCAATATGGTGTTGAAGTTATACAAAGTTGTACAAAATGTTTGTTTCTTATATTGTAAAAACTTAATAAAATGACATTTATTTTGTTTTGAGCATACATTAGTGTGGACGATCCTTTTACTATTGTGTAAAGAATCATGTAGAGAAGGTGATGTGTAAGGGGCAAAAGTGGACTGGAAATGGAGTATTGGTAAAGTTGGTGTCTGCGGGACTGACATCTGTGGTAGAGCAGGCGCTGTGGCCTCTCTGTGGACCTTTGCTTGGGCTGTGTTTACCAAGCAAAGTGGAATATAACCTGGTGATTCTATGGTGAGCCTCAATGAACCAGAATATCCTTCGGCTTTGTGCAACTCATTCCTTTAAAGTAAAAGCTGGTTGGCTGCTAGGAGTACCTATGGAGAGTTTCAATTTTTATATACTTTACGCAAAAAAAAAAAGATTTCTAGACAACACCAACAAATAGTAATTATGTAGTAAAAGGAATAACAAGGAACAACACATCTCATACCAAGTCTTCTCTGGTGGTGTCATGACAGTTTTTTTTTGTAAGCAACTTATTTGTATGTCCTGTGGTTTGGCACAGACACAAAATCTGGTTCTTGTCACTAAGAAAGTTTGGTGGATTTCTATGGCAAGAAAATAAATAATATGAAAACCCAAAAAGTTTTATAAAAACAAGTTTGAAAATTACTTTTGAAAGTTATTCACAAGCAATATATGTAAATCTTTATATTTTTTATTGTGTGTATATGTATTTATATATATATATATATATATATGTAAATCTTTATATTTTATTGTATATACTAATATCGCAAATAATATGTAGATCATAGGTTCCCAACCTTTTTTGGGTCAGAGCCCACTTTTTCAAGGAGTAATTCAGATTTTTAAAAATTATTTTATTAGATGATATTACCAATATTGGTGTGTTACTCAAAATATAATTGAATCTTTAAATAAAATTATCAAAATGAAAATAAAAAGATGCAGTGCGAGGAACTGAAAGACTGGGGGGGTGCCTTTTACACATAGCTGGACACTTACCTTATTGTCAACTGAAAATGAAGGAGCCAGTGGGAAACATTTTATGTCTACAATCCACCTTCCTGATTAAAAGTTTGTCTGCATCATATCATGCTACCCTGTCACACATAGCTATCCCCTTACTCTCTATAAACCACAATTTCTCTGTAACATCTTACTATAGCACAATTTAAGAAGAACAACTCAGGGACTTTCTACCTTACAAATTATTCAATAAAACGTGTCACATAGTGACTGTGGAAGGCAATAGCCTTATTCACGAAGCATCAGGAGTCTCTTGTGTTCAGTGAAGCAAAGTTTCTTTATTCATGCATGGAGATTCTCACAATCAGTTGACACGTGCTCAAGGCACACTGAAGGAGAAGTCTGACATTCAGCATAGAAACTCCCATATTTATATAGAACAAAACATATAGTATTGTTTAGGAATGTTACACATCAGCAAACATGATTAATATCCCTTATCAGCACTGCGGTTGTTGTTGTTTCATTCAGCCTTGAGTCCTATTGTTCCTTAACAAGCAGACAAGCTGCAAACTGTTTTCCTTAAGATTAACATGTTCTCCTCACCCTGTGGCCTTATTTAATAAACTGCAGTTTATGATTAGCCAAGGCCATGATGTTGTTCTCTTTTCAAAGAGGCTCAAGGCCTTTTTCTATAATTGAAGCGTGAGCAGATTTTTGATAACTATATAGGAAGAATAAGTATATAGATTTTGCTTTTAACATGACTCACTCCAGGAATCTTGTGGTTACCCCCTTCCAACCACCAAAACTTCATCACCACTATCATTTCATGGTGCCCTGTCACATATAAATGTCCCTCAATGTTCTTTGAACCCAAATGTACACATTTTATTGTTTAATTCCCTCTGCTCCAGAAAAGGTAAGTGGCCAGCTATGTGTAACAGGTACCACCAATTGCTTAGTCCCTTGCACATCAGCGTCTGCAGATTTGACTGCAGGCAGCAGTTCGCGGTACTGAGAATCCCCCTCTAAGCAGGGTTTCATAGCATGAGAAAGGGGTAACAGCAGTGCCATCTCACCGACAGTCTGAATGCAGCCTTAAAGTTTGCTGAGTGGGCAAATTTATAATTGAGGCACCAAGGCGCACAGACAATTGGCAGTAGCCTAATGGAAAAAAAAAACAAAAAGGCAAAGGCCCTTCCATTCTCTGATTATCGCCCAAGGGGGCGGTGACTGGTCCTAAACACCCCCTTAATATGTCTTGCACAAGAAAAGTTTCTTGAGCGCCCAGTGATGGGCGGTACTGCCCCTCGTTGAGAACCTTTGATGTAGATGATCTCTTCCCAATATAAAACATGCCTCCTTTTGTTTCATAAGTACTGTTATATCTCTGCTATATTGATGCATGCAAGTCCTAAATTTACTAAACTTAACAATAAAAAGATTATGTATTTTGTGTAGACAATCCATCCAACAAACTTTTTAAACAAAATTGGAAACCTGCTTTGGTATATTAAAATATATCTATCACCAACTCCCTTCCATTCACTGTGGATCATTAGGATTACGAAGCGTAAAGTAGAGTTAGGCTTAGTTCACACTTATGATAGGTAAAATACCTGGATATCAATGTATAGTGGTTGTACACAGATTTCGAGAGGTTTTTCAGCCAAGTGAGTGAGAGATGTGCTGGTTGTTGTGCGTTTAACTCTCACTGTCCAATAATAGGCTGGATTGGATAGGAAAATACTTACAAACAAGTAATTTTCATTACATTCTTTCACATTCCAGCACAGAAAATTCAGAAAAGCATAATACCATCTTGATGTGTTTCGTATAATAAAACTTAGTTACTGTCTGGGGCAGTTCCAGTATTACCTGGCTCATAGAAAGTGAGTTAAATGAAGCTGCCCATCAGACTTTGGACATCAGCTGACAAAAAAGCCCTCAGGAAAATCTCATGGCTGAAGCTGAATATTACAACAAAGCTTGTTTTCATATTTATTTATCTTGCTCTTATATATTTATTTCCTACATTTGGAAATGTATATTAACCTCTATAGCTTCCTTATAGAAAAGCTACTGCCTGCAATGAATCTGCATTATTGCTTGATTACTCCAAATAATATTTCAGCTGCAAAGATTGTGCACATTAAAGTGCTGATCATTCTGTGGCATTGAAATCAAAAAGGAAGATACCAAAGCCTGTGTAGGTTATGCACAAATATGTCCTTCCCTGTTTACATACACTGTATACTGTATATTCATAAATAAAACATTGTAATTGAAAAATAATACACATAATTGAAAGTTCCTTATATCTAGCTAATCTCTGTCATTTATATTTACACAAACATTGTCAAGACTATACCTATTTAGTTATTCATGTAGTTCCATGTACATGTGCATTCACAACAGATCAATAAAACCCATTTGTGTCTAATAAAAAATAAACCAAATGCAAGCACTGACAAATATTGTCAGTGTTCAGAAAGTGATGAACATATACAACATAATGGGATCTGAAATTACCTCAAACATTCCCTGAGAATCAATTACATCGAAACACATGGACCTGGATGATTCCCACCAAGGAATGTTTGAAGGAATGTCAAATTCCCTGTTTTATAAATAAAGCCGTTTTTATCTGGAATAAAATAATGAAAATGTAATTTTAATCCTAACACTGAGTTAAAAGATAAAATTAGATCGTCATGAGACACTAGTGGTGCAAGGCTGCTAGACACTAAGCCTTCTACTCAGTGCCACTTTTTTTATCCCTTGCAACACTATGATTCCAGGTGCAGCAAGTAATGCAAGTGCTTGTCATCCATCGTCTGAATGACCATCCTGAAATGATCATAATGGACGTGAAGGGGAGAGAGCGCAGTGGGGTGCTCCTCCATCGTTCTCCCCTCTCCATAGAGCAGAACGGCACTGTATGTACAACACTCGTTCATGCATCGTGTACTGGTTTGTCTCTGGAAAGGATCCTGAAAGATCACAATGACAATTATTGCACGTGTGTACTTGCAGATGTTTTTCTAATAAGGGTTCATCTTATACTGATGGTAAATACAGAATCTTGAAAATGAAAACATATACTGTACATGACTGGAACTTGTATTGACATTGATAGCATGACTAAGAACTGTGCCAGGTGGGACTATGATAAGAGGTAGCCTTCTGATAGGAAAACATGTAGACACAGTTGCCTTAGGCAACCTTTATCCTCTGTTAGAAATAAAAAAAGATTTACCTAGTTTGATGTAAATATCTAATACCAGTAATATTTTATTTATGAATGCCAGTACCATGTCAAGCTAAACAGCCCTATTGCCCTCAAGAAATGGACAGCTGCCTGAAGAAGGGACTGAAAAAAATATACAAGTAGGCTCAAAAACACAGACAACTTACCTTCCCGCCATGGGTAAATAAATGGGTAAAATGGTTCTTTGTAGGTTTATTACAATAGAGTCAATTCACAAAGATTTTTTCACCAGTTACTGCTTACGGTACCAACACCTTATGAATGGTGATAATTGCAAGGTGTCTATTGAGGGGATAAAACACAGAGCAATAAAATAAATATTTATTAAAAAAAAAGCTTTCATTTAGTTACATTTTTATTTCATAGAAAAGGTAAACTCTACAACTATACAATATTATCATTGAAAACTAATTATTTTCATGAAAAAGACCATGCAAGAAAACTAATACAAAATATTTTGTCATTTGTATTGCCTATTCATTTAAGAGCACAGTCTAAACAAATCTTATGTGCAAACATGCTATACTTTTTTATTGTACAATTTGTATCTTAATATGGAAATTCACATCCTCCAATATGACCAATATAATTCTCTTTCTACTTTTTTGAGTAAACTCCTCTATGATTTGAGCAAATTATTCACCTTATCATCTCTGAAAAAAATGTAACTAGAAAATGTAGAGATCATCAGGAGCAAAGAGTTTCATGCTGGCATGGATCATGTTGGGTGAGGAAAATGAACTCCCTCATTAAACCAGACAACCAGGAATCTGGATCATTGCTGTTATCTGAGGAGACCAATAGACTGTTTTGTTATAGTTAGTGATTAATACGTATTCATGTGATATTTCATGGAATTTATGAAGCATATCTTATTCAGTATTGCAGTGATAGACTCAAGCAACACGTGATATAATTATCAATAATATAATAATATTGAATTACTTTGTTATATTTGTGCAAATTACACATTACCAATTTATTAGTGTTTTACATGTTGAGTACAATGAACCTTTCCATTGACAATCTTGATAGGTTTGTACAGTTTTCCTGTGGATCTGAGATACAACCTATGGGAAATTTGAAAACATGTTTGCCTACACTTTTTTCTTCTCCCTGCTCTTTGAACAATCTTTTTTCCTTACCTTTTTTTCAACCTGTTTGATATCTAATTGCCAGCTCTGAGTTGGAGGTAAAATACCAAACATGAATTAGGCTTTGGCGCTCAAATATGAGAGAGCGAGTTCTATGTGTTTCAGCACCTCAGCATCTCTATGACATGAACTCTATGACCTGTATTTACCTTAGTGTTGCAGTGAACATACTTGTTATATGACCAGCACCATCTAGTGGCTAAGGTGGAAACGTATTTCTGAAGGATTACAAGCCTGACTACAGAGGTGAGCTTCTCAGGGGTCATTACTCCTGAAGTGTGAATGCAGAGGTTGTGAACAGAAACTGCAGACATGTTACAGGTGTTGTAGATAGGACACATGGTACA
>NC_092866.1:28680599-28737003 GCF_032062135.1 Pyxicephalus adspersus
AATGTCCAGAGAAAGGCACACATGGTACAGGTGTTGTAGACTGAGAATGTTCTACGCAAGATATTAGAGACTGGGAACATGTTAAGCAGGATTGCTAAGGATCACTGCCATTACAGTTCCTTTACATTTTTTATTGATAACTACTTTACACCAGATAGGAAAACATATAAAAATTGAGAAGATATGTAAAAAAAAAGATTAACAGCAAGTAAGAATGTGTAAAAGTAAGGAAGCAAACTATTTAGCTAGCAGGAACAACTTTAAGTATTAGAAGTCTTGTTCTGGTAGTGCTGATACTCCAGTATTGTTTTTATAGTCTACTTTTAGAAACGTATCTGACTTTTTTTAACTTTAGTACCAAAATAGAGTAGATGTATTCCCAGTTTTTTCCTACATCAAAGATGGCAGGACTCATACAGCAAGTGGCTCTTTTATCACAATGGTATAGGTCACACACTGAATTTTTAAGCTTTAGTGAGGAAAAAAAACTGACTGATGGGGTCAGATGGCTTTGCACCAAACAAGGGGCTACATGTAGATCCTAGGCCACAAGTTAGGCACTAGAGATTTAGGCTTGAGTGTTGCTAGTTCTTGAACTTTATGGGTAAAATGTAACCTATTTTTTACAAAGTAAAATGAACATACTACATCTAACACTGAAGGAGAGATTGTAAAAACATTTGTGCACTCCTAACAGCACAGTTACAGTAAAACTAATTACATCAATGCTTACCTGTCCTTGTTCTGTTGCAAATTCTTCCTTCTTCTCTTACACATTCCATCCTTTGGCCATCTAGCCAGGCCAGGAAGACGTAACTCATTACTCATCAGGATTTCTTTCAATCCTGCAAGGAAAGCCATGTTTGCTGGAACATTCGACAGCTGGGTGGGGATCAGGCAGGTAAGGGCAGTTATTGCAGAAGGGACATTCTTCTTTGTTATGCTGACAGCTCCGCTCCCCTGATTGCTCCCGCAGCCCTAAAGGAGCTGTGACATGTTCTGTATCTGTAACGAATGTCACAGCTCCTCTAGGGCTGCTGGAGTAATCAGGGGAGCGGAGCTATCAGCATAGAAGAGCTCGGCTGACTGCTCTGCTCCCCGATGCTTGAGCTGTCATCAGGGTTTCCTATTTCTCAGCCAATCACAGAGCACCAGAGATGAATAGGCACAAGTCTCCCCATTCATGTCTAGTGCTGAATGGATGAGAAACGTAAAACCTCAGCCAATCACAGAGCACTAGGGGTGAATGGAGAGGCTTGTCCTCATTTAACCCCTAGTGCCCTGCGATCGCTCACTGTCAGAAGAATTTCCAGGGCTGTGCTCATTGCAGCCCTGGGAATCATCCTGTCATTGGGATCACCTGTAAAAAAAAAAGTTTAGTTACACAAACACACATTTATTAAAATAATTTAACATTAAAGCCTCATCCTATTTTAAGGGGTTTAATCTACCCCTGTACTCATTCCCCAGGGTGGGGGTGGTGGAGATCTGGGAGTCTCCTTATTAAAGGGGGCTTCCAGAGTCCAAAGTCCTGCTAAAAACATTTATAAAAGCCCCCATTGTTTTCAATTGAAGCTTTCATAAAAAGCTTAAAAACGCTTGAAAAAGCCTCCATTGAGTTCAACGGAAGCTTTTTCAAGCGTTTTCATGCGTTTTCTCGCATTTATCCAGCGTTTTAATTTTTTAAAGTTGCAAGCAATGCTTAAGATAACACTCACAAACGTGCCTGAAGGAAACGTCTTGGTGTAAATTAAGCCATTGGAATGCATGGGGACTTCAAACATGGGCTTTAAAAGCCTCAGGTTAAACGCTAGGGAAACATGTAGACTAAGCCTTACTTGTGCTTTGTTAACATTTTATAGATTTGTGACAATTTTACCCCATACACCTCCACCCTCATGTATTTTCTCTGTACACTGGTAAAAGTTTTTACTCCTTAGGTTAGCCATTCTTAACTAGGGTTCTAAAGAACCTAGGGTTTCTCAAGGGGTTTCTCAAACTGTGTCTGATTGTCTACCCTTTTCACCCATTTGATAATGCTAAAAACTCTTGGGAGATATAATGGCTTCATGAGTCTAATGATGTTTTTAGTTTTTTTAATAAAGGTGGTATTCTAGCCAACATTGTGGGTAGCCATCCTTTCCACTGGCCTCCAATTTAGAAGTATTTTTCTCACTGCCTAATAAACAAACTTATTTTAGGGGTTCATCAGAGGCGGGTAATAAGTCTTTTTGTGTGTTAGTTGTATATATTATGTTTATTAGATAACAGCAAGTCATTTGCACAAATGTATTGATTTTGAAATTGTAAACAGACATCAGCACACCTACTTTGTATCTCACTGATGGTAATGCACTAACATGCATTGTAATTGCTTGATGCAGTTCCAGATTTCTGTACATTGCAGTGTGTTTACAGAGCATTCAAGACTTTTTCAATTGCAATGCCCATATTTCCCATGAGTATGAATGCACCCTTTTTGAAGACATGTATATATGTGGATAGTATTAGCTTTTATGTCTGTTGATTGAGTTTAGTGTCTTTTAAATTCTGTTGAAGCACCTGCTGTTTAATAGTAGTAGCTGACATTATGGTGTATGCTATTTATGTATGCCTGTTATGGCTTTACTGTGCTGCTTTTAGTAACAGTCACGCTTCTGACTGCTGACATAGCAGTCCAGTCTGGTAATATCTAAAAATTACATCTACAACATGGCTTCAGAATTGTGGTCTGTAGATTATGAAATATATGGAGATGTACAGGGTAAGAAAGGCATTTTGTTGTTTATTAATGTGTGTTTATTGTTTGCTGAATTGCAGAGATGGTATAACGTTTTCCTTTACTTTAAATCATCATAATAAATAAATTTGATAGTCCGGTTCAATTTTACAATTTGTTTAACAATGGTCAATGCAAATAACACAGATGTTATTTACGTTTACTGTCAACACTAAATGCATATTTTTTTCTGCATTAGTTGGTTTTAGGTAACTAAATGACAATTAAATATATGAGTTATGATTACTTATTACATACCTTAAACATGGGGCATTTATTATAAATGTATGTATGCATGCCTGTTTGTGATATAATCATTAGGAAATATAACACAAAATATAACTACCTAAATGTGGCTTTAAATGATTTTCAACAGGACCACACAAGATATATAAGTGTGAGAGGTGTCACTTTGTTACTTATGATGTTGTTTATTCACAGAGCAATAGAAAATCCAATAAGCAGATGGATCATCTAGCTTCACTGACAAAGTGTATCCTCTCCAGCCTTGGAGAGCTTTAATAAAATAAACTTAGTCCCAATTTCTTGTGTGGGAATTTTCTGGGGTAGTCAATAGGCAAATGCAGTCCTTCCCTAAGTGTACAGCCCACACCACAAGCTGTCAAGTGAGGATGGGCTTGCAGACAAGGACCTCATGCAGCTACACAAACTTCACCATGATATAGCCACCACTTTGATGTGTTTTGCTCCACCCAGAGGCTTATTCATAGATGAAAATTTTCATTAAATGCTATGAAAAAGTCCTCCATACCAAACAACTACCAAAGCCATTTTTTTCTTTCTTCTCAACATAATTTATTAGGGTGATGATTTGTATACAAGCAAAAGCCTTGCCATCAGTCCCACCTCTCTCATCCTCTGATGTGTTTTGACCTACCCAGGGGATCTAATCATAATCTGTAATGATAGCCTTATCCAATATTATTATTATCTATTATTAGGGCCCTGGATGGAATTAATTAAAAAAAAAATCAGATTGCATGGTTGCTTGGCATTTTTAATGATTGGTGTGCAAATACGGAGTTCTAAATTCACATAGATTGAATTTGGCACATATTTTGACAAGTATAAACTGAAACTAAAAATGAAAAACTGCTACATTTCTGCCAAATGTTGTCCAGTCCAGTGTTGCGAACTGTCTATATACTGGCAGATGTTCTGTGAAAAACGCAACAAAATTTGGCTATCCATGAATACCGCATTTTTTTTTTTTGAACTGCTCATAAGAAACCCGCTTTCTTTTGCATTGCATATTAGTCTATGCCCTAGTTGCCAGGCATTTGACAGCTGTGATGTTTTTTACTGCATGGTTTCACCTCCACCCCTACTGCCTGCACCCACACAAACCAATGTATCATTGACACACAGAGGTCACCACAACGTCAGCCTGCAACTACCTAACACTCCACCTAGCATTGCCTTGTCTGTTTTACTGCAATTTTGGAGCATCAATCTGAGTTCTTACTTTTATCTTTGTATGTATATGTATTACTGGTTTATGTTAAGGAAACTACAGCACATAAACATAACTATTAGATTAAAAAAGAAAACTGGTGTCCCAAAACATTGAAATAAATGACCAGTTAACTGGTTCATTGTGCAAAGTATTGCCAATTAAAGTTTGCAATTTTACTTAGGCTGAGAGTTATTGGTGCTTGTAGGAAAAGTGTTGTTGCCACAGAATGGAGTCTAGAGCACTGGCAAAGAAACATTTTTAGAGATAAAGTCCTAAAGTTATTTTGTCAGTTTAAAAAAAAACTTCTGTTAGACATAAAACAGACTACAATTGAGGAAATATTGTTCTCTATATTCACCAGTGTCTTCTACCTTCCTGTAATTTCAGCACTGCAGACTCCATCGGACTCTTAAATGTTTGACACTTCCATCCTTGTTAGATGCTTATATCCCTGGCAATGAGCTGTGGTTTTTACTGTAACATAGCTGCAGGATATAACGCTGACATCAGAGTTGGAGAAAGAAAGCCACTAATTGCTGTGTGTATTGGCAGGGTGGTACTGTACACACTGTCAGTGGGCACTGCTGTCACATTTATTTTCCAATTGGCTTTTAACACTCTCTGAAATTATCATATGGTCACTGTGTGATATGTGCTTTGTTGTTGAAAGGGGGTTAAATCGCAGTATCACTGTAGAGAATGTCGATTTTGCCAGCCAAAATATTTTTTATTACAATCTGCAGTGATAATATACAGGAAAAATTAGTATAATTTTTCATCATATAGTTCTGATTTCATTTTCTGCCTTAAAAAAAAAGTATTAGGGATTTAACATTCTTTATTTAAGAGGAAGAAAGGGGGATAACACATAGCAAATAAAAGTAGCATTTACACTGCCAGGAGTACTAAAATTGTGCCTTGCAGTACAACCAAATTTGGTCCCAGACCTTGGATCATCTGCCTTTTGATGCCAGAAATTTGCAGATCGGCACCACCAAAAGATACAACCTGTTCAAGCTGCTAATAAAGTTTGCATTGCTACCAACAACGTTCAACTAAATGTTCCTTCCATAAAGTTTGCCCTTTGTTATATCAGGCCTTTTATGATCTCTGATAAAATTGACCCAGTTTATTACAAACTTCATCTGCCTCCACATCAAGTTAGCCAGCTTCTTCCATGTGTTGCTACTCATACCTAAATCTCTTTTCTCAACTTCCTTATCTGGCCACTGGTTCCCCTGATTCATGTCGTGAGTATAAAGTTCACGGGATCTTACATTCTAAACTTCTAATGGAAGACTTCAGTACCTAATCAACTGAAAGATTGTTTGCTCTTAAGAAAGTTTTTGGGTTCCAGCATTGGGTTTGTCAGCTTCCTATTTGGTAAAGAAATTCGATCTCACTTTTCTGTGATTGTCCCTACCAATGTCTACATTACTAAAGGATATAAAAGATGATAGGAAAAATAGCAATTGTGCAGTGGACACAGACACCTGACATTCCTGGGAGTGTTAAAAGTTTTGATGGAGCCTGTAATCCAAGAGGTAGAAGAAACAGCATGAGATAGGAGAGGTAAGGATAATAAAGCTTCTATTGCAATACCATTTTAGTTGGTATTTTTTTTTTGCAACTAGATAATTGTATCTTATAGACAATGGGACTGAGTACCTGTGGTTCATTAGATAGGGCATTGAATTACTGAACAAGAACTTCTGCCACTGACCACATCCAGTCAGTCTCTGTAACTAGTAGCTGTGCATGTAGCTTACTACCTGGATAGAGATCTAACCGTTTCGTTTTGCTACAGTTATCTAATATGTATCTAAACCATACACCTATTTAGGGCCATTTCTATACCAAACAAGTCACACCCATCATGGCATCATTAATATTTTTTTCCTCAGACATGCCTTAGTGTTAACAACGAAAAATTGAACAATTGCTTCCCTGATCCTCAATATTAGTTAATGATCTGCATTGCTCCAGGTCTGTGGCCGGGAAATCTACAAAAACAAGGGGTCATTATGACAGCAAGAGAACTAGTATTTCTAAAAGGTCAATTTTAGCAGCTGTCATATTTTTTAATATTCCATCTGTTTTTCCAAATTCACTTTAAACAATATGTCTTTTGTCCAGCAGGTGTCCTCATGGGAGAAGTTTTCTAATATTATATTCAAATTTCTTTCTCCATTCCTAAAATTACAGTGGCAACACTTTTTGCCAGCTTAAAAATGACTGCCACTAAAAAGTTTTTACAGATAAATGTTGCAACTCACTGTATTGTATGTATTTTTTTTAAATTTGACCATGTTTACTTTAAATTATTTTTCCACTGTTAAATATATCTACTAAATGTACATTATAAATAAATTCTTCGGAACTTTAGCTCTAATATGTCTAGCAGGATAAGCAAGAATTATATTTTTAATGAATGGTGTCCTGTGTAATTTGCCCTCTATGCTTCCTGAATCACCAATTTCATTCACTTCTCTGGAGCAGGCTTGGAACTAGTAGGTAACTGTAAGAAACTTTTTACTTATATTATATTTTACTTATATTTTTTAATGTATGTGAAGAGGTATCAAGGAGCCTGAAAGGAGAGTTTCAGTATGAGAATACAAACAAAAGGAAGTTGGTGAAATCAAATGACTACATTAAAAATGCAATATATATTTAATATAATGTAATGTGAACAAAAAAGAAAACTTAATTATTTGCTTTATTACCACATTGTAATATTTTTATTCTCTATGACAGGTGTATTTTTCAGAAAGGTATGTATTCATTTAAATAACTATGTTTAAATAAAATGTGTTAGTTTGCTAGCTTTAAATGTTTTGCTGTGGTATGTTTGTAATATTAATTCTTAAAAAACTAATATGTGAGTTGTTTCTATTATCCAAAAGTCTCCAAGTAAAGGAAAATACCTAGTGATTCTGCTAGTTAGCACCAGTCGATTATTCCTAGTGGCAACAATCTGCAGGCTAACCTAACTTCTGCAGTAATGTCAATGAAGTACATAGGCCCCTGCTCTTAGTTTGCAAAACGCTTGTTCCTAAGCTGCTCACAGCACAGCCGGGGGTTACTGTTTTTCTTTATTTGTAGTCCCAACAAAGTTAATAAAAGGAAAAAATCTGGTTTATACTTGGTCTCTTGAGAGCAGCCAAATGCAACAGAAAAAGCTTGGTAAGACCTTCACAAAAAGGATTGAAATCTGTATAGCCAAAAGGAGGGGAATTTTATGTGGCTTTGAGGGAAAAATGGGACATACTCTGTGTATCAGGCACCCTAACATACATACTTTACCTGCGAAAGAATGGCATGTCATGTTCTTTAGTTAACAGAGGAAGTGTGCACCAAGTAGCACTGGAATTCTGGCAGAATCAACAGGGATTTTTTTCCCCTTATACAGATGATACAAAAGGTTTTCAATGGTGAATTTAAAGAGACCTCAAAAAAAAAAAAATAATATTATTATTAGGGTTTGAATCCAGTGGTGGCTTGCCTTCACACCCAGTTTTCTGACTCAACAGTAAAGACAATAGACTTATGAAACCAATACTCCAGAAACTTTGCTCTCTCATCTTTTTAGCATGTTACCAGTAAATACATTTTCATGCAGCACACCTGATGATTACACCTGATTATCCTTTTCCTAAATCAGGTGGGTGATCAATGGCTATCACCTGTCTTATCTGTAGACGTTCATTGTTCAGTAGAATTTTCCCTAGATATGGTGATAATGTTAGTTTGATTATCAAATGCTCTGCATTATTTTTAATTATAATGTTAAATATTTTATCCATAATATATAATTGATTACCATTGGGTAAATCCAGTAGTTAGACATATAAATAAGTATTCCAAACACATTAAGAAATTCCAAACTGAATAAAAAATATATATTTAAAGTTCTGTATTCCCCTTTATTGCCATGTCTCATTTTAATGTGCTCTTATTTATTTCAAAATATTTTGCCAGTATCAGCACAAGATACCTGCAAATAGCACAGTTTATGCTGGCTTGTGATGATTGATAAAACAATAAAGTCCAAAGATATTCATATGTTTCTTTTTCATTATTTTTAAGTATACAGAAGATCAAGCTAAAAAAGTCACAGTAGTAGGTTGGGTCAAAAATACTCCATGTGGAACAGTTACAGGACAAGTCCAAGGTTCAAAGGAAAAAGTAGAAATAATGTGAGTAGTATCCAAAATTTGTATTTCATGTATAGTAATAAATCTTTATTTTATTTTTACTTAAATATTTTTAAAAATAAAACTGGTATACCTTATCTAATTTTTAAATTGCAGCCAGCCATAGCAAACATGGCAAATCATGGTATATACGTGTATGCTGAACGCCCTGCATATAATCTCACTCACTGCTCATGCATGACTTTTAGCAAAAGTCTGCTTATATTAAAATAATATATATTCTCTGATCTGACCTTAAGTTTACTAGAATAAACCTTTAATCTTTGAAAAGATACTTTCCTTTTCAACAACACTGGGGTTAAATACAATGTACAGATCCTACCTACTTTGCATTTTATTATTTTACAGAAAAAAAAGTGGAGAAAAAAAAAAAGAAAATGCTTCTGTTAGGGATCTACCTGGACTAAATCTAAGTTTGTCCACCTTAGCTCTCAGTGGTTGTTTTTAACGCCGTCATTACAGCCTAGGCATTTGCAGGGGATCAATCCTTATTGCGGTGAACTCTTGATGGGGTTTCTGCTGCAATCTCTTTTACGGAATGGAAGGTGCAGAGGTCCAGGGAAATGGTAGTGAAGTCAAAGATATTTGGTATAGGTATATAGTTCTTAATATCATATAGAGGTATTGTCAAAAGGCAGAAAAGTTTTGTGACCTTGTGAATCATTGAATTAGGCTTTACGGATAATTTTTTTAATGTTTTAAAAACTTTCCAATATGCAAACGTTTGGTAAGAGGAGTCCCTTTTAAAATGTGTAAATTCTACCAAAATGTGATACTAAATGTAATACTCAAAATAACCATTATTGCAATGGTTGCAGAAGTCTGCGGTATTTGTAATGAGACTTTTACCAGCATTTAGAACAAAAGGGTTAGTAATCATTTATACTGACCAATGCATGAGGTGTTATAGTGAAACAGAACCGATCAGGAATATGATTTTAAAAATAAGCTTTTGATATTTTTAATTCAGGTTATTATCACCAGTATAATTGCATATGTAATTGTATGATACAAAGTGTGTCCAAAATTCAAAATCCAAAAGAGATTTATTCATATATTAATCATGTTGGCATTCTGTTTCATCTAGAAATTATTTTATATTACTTTGGACATGGTATTATTTTGGAGATTTTGGAATATCAAGGCTACTAATTTTTACGTCCTTACTCGACTATGCTTTGGGTGTTTCTTCCTTTCTTTCACTTCTTAAAATGTATCTAAATTCAAAACCAAAGTGTGTGTTTATTTCAAATTATCAGTGTTTGAATGTGGAATAATTTCAAGCTGTTTTTTAAATATTTTTACCTTCCGATCCTGCCAGTAAAACAATTTCATGCTACCACTATACTGTAACTGTAGGAGAGCAGTGTTGTCAACCTAGGTTCTACTCTCTTCGTAACTCTATTGCATGACTGGGAGTTAGAAAGTAGTTGGAAAAGCTGATATCAGTTCAGGTCTGTTACAAAAATACTAAATTTCTGCCAGGATCAACGAGGAAAACAACATTACAGACTTTTCAAAAACATACATCAAAATACAAAGTCAGAGGGAATAAGTCTTTGACAGAATGCTACAACAAGTCTAGGGAAATAATACAGTGACAAACCTTAAAACACAACCAGGGGATCATTAGCTATCAAATGGTATGCGGTTTGATCAAAGATGGATACGATTTGTTTCTTGGTGACCAGTGGTAAAGTGTAATGTATGATTCCCATACCTCAAAGAATTCACTTACCTGTGACTCCTTTTACAGTGAGGCTTCTATCCAGTCCATCTGGAAAATAAGCCACAGCTTTTCTCAAAAAATAGGCCAAGAGTAGGGGCCTTTGGTATGGACTTTTTCGCTAGTTGGGACAGAATGGATAGAAGCTTACTATAACCCATCATGATACCCCAAAAATAGCCCAGGCTGGAGTCAGTGTTAGGCAGGAGACTCTGCTGATTCCACCACTAATCTTTACAGTGGGAGGAAAAGGATGTTCCTTTTTTCAGATCAACCAGACTTTTTGCAGAACATGTCATGCATACGGATAATGTATAGATGACTGTGAAGTAGTGCTAAAATGCAGAATTTGTGGGTCCGAGCAGAATCGGTAAATTAATGTAGACAAAAATAGAAGTTTGATCTTTGTGATAGTTCTGAGTACCTGACCAAGGACTATGCCAAGCAGGAGAGTTATAAATCTGATGCTTTTAGAAACATGAAAAAGTAAAATTTGCTGTGACACAGTTCAAGCCTCATAAAGATGTCTCCCTAGCTCTGTCTGTTGAGAGGGATTGTTGCTAAGTCCATGCCAGTGGTTTTCATGATAGTTTCTGGGGCTTTTGGTGTACAGATGGAAGAACTGGCAAATGTATTCAATGGTTTTATTAATGGCAGTGAGTTTAGCAGTCCTTCAGGTTCCAGGTGTTCTAAAATTATTTTAAAGCTCTCTGGTTCTTCTGTTGCTGCTAAAAGCGCAGAACTGATGAAAGAGTGGGCAGGCCCCGGGGACTTACAATTAAAAGGTGCCCTTACTTCAGATGCCAGGGGTAGTAGGAATTTGTGGGGGACCTACTGTGGGTTGATGAGCAGTTGGGAATAGAGGTGAAGGGAGGATTGGGTTAATTTAGTGCTCCCTAAAAATAATGTGATAGATAAGGAGAGAGTGTGGTGGAAAAGGTCCGCATGTATACAATATACTATGCAGTCAGATGGAGACAGTTAGTGTCTGCAGGGATAGCGAGAAGGAGGAGGTGATAGAAACCCTAAGTTAAAATTACTTCTGTAGGATATTTCCCCATTGGATAGGTCCAAAATCACTAGCTTTAAGTGCAAAAATAAGGAGGTCCTCCTATGATAATGGTCTGTAATAGCTGGGGCAATTAATTAAATTGTGCTCACTGTTGCCATGGCGTTTACAGTGACAGCCTTTGGTCACATGTCTGTGGGAACAAGAATAAGGGCATTGGTATCAAAAATAATAAAGTAGGAGTATTGGATTACTGATTTTTACACTGAGTCATTGTATGCTTGCTACAATATAATATGTGAATGTGTATTTCTGCCTTTTTATTATGTGAGCTTCAGCGGAGAAGCAAGAAAGGATAAATTCATGCAGAACCTGAAATTATATTTTATGAGTTGGGTGATGACGGTTATACCTGATGATTTTAATGCTGTTTGGGAGACAGCACACAGAGAAGGGAGTGGTGTACCAAAATGTGACAGCTCTTTTACAGTGTTAAATAGCATTATTGATTATTGGAGTTTGGTGGATCCTGAGAACATTTTGGGGGTGGAAAAAAGAAGTTTTGTTCTTTATGGATTACCCGGGTATTGAAATGGAGATTTTATTTGATCCAGATGTTACTTTTAGTCCAGGTATACTGTAAACCCAATATTTCTTTATTGGTATAAAATAATGATTACTAATTTCAAAAGCTTTATAGGCATAAAGAAAAGACAGCATTTAAGGACATACTAGAATGTTGGCATTGAGTGAACTAGGATGTTTTTTCCAAGATGGGGAAGGGAAAAGGCAGGACAGGTTTTTAAACCTTAGTCTGTGGACAACCCAAGTATTTTTTAAAGAAATGGGATTTGAGGAAGGTAAAGTAAGAGATTAGTCTGAAATAAAAAAAGAAACATAATTTGCTAGCATAAGGTTCAACACTTAAAAAGAGGGCTTGACCTACCCAGGGGTTTTCTCAAAACAACCAGTAAAAATAACAATGTTTTATTTACTAGTAATTCAGCAATTAGTTAATTGCATTGTAGACATAGAGGAATGTTGCACGATCCTGGGTTTGTTAATGTGAATAGAAAATGGCTGGTTAGGCTAAAGTCTGATGATTAAAGAAGTCTTGGACAGGATGTCAAAAAATAAGACTCCAGGGTGTGATGGCCTACCGGTTGAGTTTTATCTAGGAAATGGTGGAAAATAATTAGTAGTAGATAGAAGTAGTCCAGTCTGTGTTTGCTAAGAATAGGATTTCAAAGTCAATGAAAGAATGCCTAATATAAAATAGAAACTGGAGGCAGTTTACTCCTTTGGATGTTGATTACAAATCGGCTGCAAAAATTGTGACCTACAGAGCAAAACAGGTGATCAGTCCTTGGCAGAACTGCGCAGTTCCAACTAGGAGAATGTCTGACAATTTATTCTTGAGCAAGGATATAAAATATGTCAGTAACAAAAACAGTGGTTTGATAACTCCTTGGATCACCTTGGAGTCCTTGGATCTGGTAAAAGCTTTTGATAAAGTCTCCCACCAGTTTGTTTTCCACATGCTCATAGGGGTACCTGCTAGCCTATAAAGGGTGACTGAGTAGTTCTCTACTAGGACTAGAAGATGAGTTTTGGTCAGTGGACACCTAAGTAAACCTTTTCAAGTTAGATTTGGGGAAAGACAGGTAGGTTCTTGTAACAAGGTGGAAGTATTTGTGAGACTAAGTGTCTGGAATGGGTTGAAGAACAACACAAAACATTCAGGTTAAATAAAAGAAGGTACTTATCTTTATTAGATGCGTACAATGGTCTAAAACATTTCCATATCATCTAACTGGGAAGAGTCAGGCAGGGAGAAGCTTGCATTTCTTTAAACGTATCCAGAAAATGTCAGTGTCAATTGTATGATATCTGGAGCTAACAATTATACACTGATCTTAACCAAGCAAATCCTTATGTGACCATTGCTAGCTCACTTTGATAAAATGAAAAAAAAAACACTTGCAATTGTTAGTATGATATTATATTTTGTATATTACCAGCTGCTTTCTTTCTCGTGACCCATCGGGCATCCCAGCCATCATTTTTTTTCTTATCAGGTGACTCCTACCCCAACAAGTGTGGGAAGGATGACCCAAGATGTTTACAAGGGCACAGACCAGACAGTTTACACAAATCCACCTGTACATCTACAATACTCAGTATTTAGTATTCCATGTTTTTTGTATTTATCTTTCTAAAAAAGATTAACTCTTAGGTGGCTTTCTAGTGGAATATTCAGAAAGCCTGACCATTCATTCCTGCTACAGTCCTTGTCTCCATTAAGTTTTATTTTTTATTGGAGAACATTTTTTAGGATGGGTTTAAAGGAACAAGGTGTTCCTTGATTCTTGGTGCTAATGGGAAACTTGTTAATGGCTTACATTGATGATACAGTATTATGGTCCCCTCTGCTTCTATTTCAGCTGGGGAAACACAACAATTTTTGTCTTATTAGCTAAATAATGAGAAACAAAAATTTGGTATGTGGAAAAAAAATCAGTACACACCTACGTTTACTTTAAATCCATCAAATCTGAATCAGCTGTTCCAGATTAGGTGCTAATAATAAGAACCTCCCTAGGGAGTATGCTGGTGGAACCTGTCTTATTTAAACCTTAATGTCTGGTGTTTTCTTTGCTGTTGATGTGTGTGGAGTCATCATGCAAAGAACAAAAGAGCTCTCTAAGGACCTCAAGAAGAAAGTTTTGGGTGTCTGTGAGTCTGGCTGGGGATTAAAAACACTAAATTAATTGAACTCAATCATTCCATTTAAAAATCTGCTAACTTGTCCAGGACTAGCATGTACAACAAATTGAGGCCCAGAGCTGATTGTGTGATTCTCAAAGAGGGTATCTAAGGCAGACTGTGCAATCTCTTCACCTACTCCCTAACACAGAGAGCAGGTAAGTGGACGGACAAATTAAGCCTGTTTGGAGATTCCTATCACTAATATTTTTTTTTAAATGTTTTGTTCAGGCTCTGACAGAGGGGAGTACGAGATGTGATGTACGAGTATTGATCATCAAACATGCCTAGAAAGTTTTAATATTCTTTAGGAACTAACTCCATGGTTGTTTAATCTAGCCACAGGATGGGAGTTGGAGAGTTGGAAAGTTTGCATGCAGTAGCAGGACAGAAAGGAAACCTCCTTTATGTAAATTATGGACCTGAAATCAAAGCATCCCCAAATTTAATGTAAACAATAGTGATAGACTGATAACAAATCAGAGATACTTATGATCAGGGACTATGAGAGTAAGTATAGTGCAGGTTTCCAAGGAGAGCGTCCCATCATTCTACTAGAAATATCAACTGGAGGCCCTTGACTTAATGATAAGGGTTAGGACTAATTATAAGCCAACTGAGGGCCCAGGAAGCAGCTAAAAACTACAATATTTTTGAACCCTAAATAATCAGAGGCAAGAACTTTCAAGGAAGTGGTGTACACAGGATCATTATAGATCTTTCCAAGTGCTGCAAATGTAAGTTTTAGCAGTTCAGAGGACTTTGGCTACCTTGCTGCATAAGGCATAGGGCGCAGACTTGTGGGTCACCTTGCAAGAGTGAGATACCTGTTCTCACCTTGAAAATTTCATTGGTAAACCTTCTGGGATAAAGGAGGAAGTACAGTCAACAGGAATTGCTGAAACTTGCTTTGATCACCAGAATGTCTATTAGGTTGAGTGTTTTTTTATTTAGGGCGCTGCCAAGATCAAACAAGCAAAGTAACAGTAGAATGTAGGGTTGCTTTTCTAGTACCGGTGGATGTTTAGGGCACAATAATGCAGAATATGCTGTGTTGCTGAGCAGGAAGGTAACATGGTTAAAATTGAAAAACATTACCTATTCTAACATGATTTTTCTATTTCATGGAGAAAAGTAAAGCATATATAAGAACCAAAAGAAGTATTGCCTATTCCACAAAGATATTCTAAAATAGCCTAGACACATCTGTTGGTACCCCTAGAAAGAAATATAATGAATTCTCCTATCTAATAGTCACTGAGCTCATTCATGTGTCACCCACTGAACATGGACCCCACTGTAAAATCATGTGTCACCCACTGAACATGGACCAAAAAAAGTAAAGCAGAACATTAACTGAAAGAAAATTAGTGGCACGCATGTTAAAGAAGATGGGATAAGACCATTTCCAAGCAGCTTGATGTTTTTGTGGTAACAGTTGCAAATTTTTTAATACTTCTTATTGAAAAAGAGAAAGGATGTTTACAATGCAATAAAGAACACAATTGATAAATATGACACAAAATAAATAAAAAATGTCAAAAAACAAAGAGGTGGAGACAAAGACAGAAATAAATGGGGGGGGGGGGGGGACAGTGGTTCTACACAACTCATAAGAAGGTGAAATAAAGTGATGTTGAGTATCCAACAACCTAAAAAACAAATGGTAAAAATGAAATAGCCATTGTATAAACAGTTGCATTGTATAAACATAATCGAATTAAAAGTTAGGGTCCATGCTATTGTAGCAAACCCAGAATGGGCCAGAAAGATAGTGAAAATGGTAGACAGAACTAGCCTGATTTATTAAGGTTCCCCAAGACTGCAGTGTCATCATCGGTGAACCTAGGTGATTCATCTATCCTGAAATGAATCTAGTCCAAGATTGAAAACATTTTCTAAGAAATAGCAAATGATTTAAAAAATTCCATTCCAGGTTTCCTGGATCGCACAGGTTCTCCCATGATAGACTATTTTTTCTGGTCTTGGAGAGCTTTGATAAATTAGGGCCAAAGTCAAAGACAACCTTTAAACTGTCATCAATGTCTGATTGCACTATCCATAGCTTTTTAGGGGCTCAGGGCTGGGGTTATCTCAAGAAGACTTAATGGGGGTTCCTCCGAAATAAAAAACATAAAAAAGTCAGACAGGAATGTGCTAAAAAGTATGTCATGTCATGTTTTGGGGCTGCTTTGCTGCAAATGGTACATAGTGCCCTAAATCTGTTCAAGGAGCAACAAAATCACAGGAGTCATCAAGACATTCTGAGACCGAGCATATTATCCTGTGTCAGAAAGATCTAGCTCAAGAGTTATCACAGGTCATGTTATAAATTTCCCAATAGGATAATGTCCAAAACACACAGAAGAGCACCCAGGAATAGCTAGAAACAAAACATTAGGCTATATTAAAGAGGCCTCCTTTGAGCCCAGATTTGAATCACATGACAGATCCACGGAAATACCTGAAACATGTAGTATGTGGAAAGGAACCTTCAAACCTGACACAGCTGAAGTAGTTTGTACAGGAATAGTTGGCCAAACAACCTGTTAACAGTTTTAGAAGTCTGACTGAGAGCTACAGAAATTGCTTGTTTGCAATAATTGTATCCAGGGGTTGTGCAACAAATTATTAAGTTAAGGGCCCTATATTTTTTGTCCAAACCATTTTTATTTGTGTTGTTTTAAATATTCTGTGGACTCAAAACTATAAAGCAAAGTATGAATTTTGTTAAATATGGAATAAACAATGAGGGACAAACTTACTATTATCATTGTCAAGTTATTTTATAGAGAATTGTGTGTTCAGCTTTAAAAGGGTTACAAACAAATTTGTCCATGTCTGTAGATATTTTGGGAAAATGGAAAAGAAAATTATCTTGCCAGAAAGGGGAGGGGCTTTTCTTTTTTTTCTAATAAATGGGGTTTTAAAACCTCTCCCCCAAAAAAGAAGGTAATTTATACCTTATATAAAAGGGTTGTCTACCCTTTATGTAAGGTAAAAATTTTAGTTTAGGTCCGCTTTAAACAAAATATTACCCTATTTTACAAAGTGGCACTCCGCATTATTGCCTCAGCTGTGGAATCTACAAATTCTTAATGCATTGGTAAATGGTGCCAGCGCGCCTTGCAAGGATTACACCCACTTAACCAAACAGCCTGCACCAACACCCAGCTCAGACTACTGACTTACCTGTTCACGTTTGCCAAAATGGTACTAGTGAAGGCTCGGTAGTCCTCCACCCCCACAGTGGCCCAGGTTTAGCAAAAAATGGCCTGGTTCCTTGCCAACGAAAAAATGTGGGCTATACTCACAAAATGCCAGTGAGTTTAGACCCCCTGAATTGACTACTATATGTTCTTGTGATGGAACCATACATTCATGACCCTGTGACCACTCCAAACCCAGCCCCATCCTAAATCCTCAGAACCGCATTGTCTGATGGCTGATGACCTGCCCCCCACCCCCTTTTTTTCTACCTTCTCTTCTTCTTTCCTCCCTCCTGAAAACTAGGCGGGGTGTTTCAGGATTCTCAAAAGTTGACACCACTGATTTTGCAATCCCTCTCTTTAGGCTCAGGTTAAGAGTATGGCAGCTGCTCCTAAAAGGGGGTGACCTCCTGGAACGCCAATGCTCCCAGTATGGGTTTTGCCCCTTCTGGTCCCAAATAAAGACTGTCCAGAACCTCCTCGCAATATAGTCAACAATGGACCTTCAAGTACAAGTGCCAAAATAAGCCATATAAAATCAGAAATGTTTTTTTACCCAAAAAAACTTAGTTTGTAAACCTTACCAATGAAATATTCTCATATATTCCCTTCTAGTAAATTATAACATAGTGGTAATTATGGTTCCCATAGGAGTCCAAAGATTTTTTTTGTTTTCTTTGTATATGCCATATACTAGGGGGCGCTAAGAAGTTCCTGGCTTTGCCCCCTTTTCTATGAAATAGAAAAATGTGTGTGGGGGCATATGACAGCCTAATATTTTAGTATGTAACTGTGCAAATATCAGGTCTTTGCAATTCTAAAAACTGTTTTTTTCTTTTAGTGAGAAGCTGTGATTGCAGAGGCAAAAACAAAGTTTCACGTCGTTGGAGTTACGGGCCATCATGAAGTTTTTGTTTCTTCAGGGAAAGTCAGCAAAGGACATTCACACTGAGATGTGGTATGCAAGCGGGTGTGGACCCACTGTGCCACTGACCGGGTACACTCCAGAGGGGCGTGACTAAGCAGCTACCAGGTCTTCACTAGAGCCTCTGAGGGTGAGGATAGGCTTGGGCTGCGGGGTAGCTGCCAGGTGCCACTCCAGAGCAATCCCCAGGCCAGTGGCAGCTGACCACAGGAGTCAGGACCAGGCGGTAACCAGGCAAAGTCCAAGAATGTATTCCAAGGTCAGGGACAGGCAGCAAACAGGCAAAGTCCAGAAACGAATTCCAAAGTCAGGGTCAGGCAGCAAACAGGCAGAGTCCAAAAACGAAGACAAGGTTCGGTACACAGGAGAGCAAACAGACAAAACACCTTAGCAGTGAGAGTAACGCAGGTAAGCCAGAGATTGCTCAGGCAACTTCCTGTAATAGGAGGTGCCTTTAAATACCTGCAGGACATGAGCCATAGGCTGTAGGAAACAGAGGGCGTGTGTGTGTTACCTCAGAGACACACCCACGCTAGCTCACACATCAGAGCAAGTCCCAGCATGAAAGAAATACTGACATGGAACATAGGTAGTGGGTTACCTGAGAAATAGGACCCGGCGCCCGTGCCTGCGATTGGGAGCAGCGGCACCGGCACGGCCTGCAGTGCTAACAAGATGTCACAAACAATGTGGGAGAAGTGTCCTTCCTACAGCACTGTCAAAACCTAGATATCTCGTTTCAAGACTGAGCATTTCACCGTTGATGATGATTCCCGCAGTGGGCGCCCCCCAACCTCAACTGACCCGGCAACCTGCAATGCTTTCCATGAGCTGATTATTGAGGACCGGCGAATATCTGCAAAAAAGATAGCCCAGATACTTGACATCTCACAGGAGCCTGTTGGGTTTGTTATCACCACTATCGTAGACATGCGCAAGCTTTCAGCGAAAAGGTTGCCGAAATGTTTGAACAGTGATCAGAAGAAAAAACAAGTTAAGCATCCAAAGCCGTTTTGGCTTATTTTAAGCTGCACATGACTTTTTGGCTAGATTAGTGACTGAGGATAAAACCTGGCTCTACACCTATGATCCTGAAACCAAGGAACAGTAAAAGGAATGGCGCCACAGAGGGTCCCTGCGGCCAAAGAAGTTCCAAACCCAGAAATCGGCCAAAAAAGTCATGGTGTCCGTTTTCTGGGACAAAGAGGGCATTCTGTTGGTGGACTACCTACCTCAGGGCTCTAGTATCACCGGAGAGTAATATGCTAACCTCCTGGACCAGCTAAAGGAGGCAATTAGGACGAAACGCTGTGGAAAGTTGACCAGTTTTGCAGGACAATGCACCTGCGCACACGTCCAATGTTGTGGCTGCCAAATTGAGCACCCTGGGTTTCCAATTGGTCCACCATCCCCCCTACTCACCTGACCTGGCCCCTTCGGACTATTATCTGTTCCCGAATTTGAAGAAACAACTGAAGGGGCATTATTTTGAGGACATTTCTGACATCAAAGATGCTGCTGGGAGCTGGTTTGCGACCCAACTAAAAGACTTTTATTTGAACGGTCTAGAAAAGCTGCAACTACGCTGTACCAAGTACATCAGTCTCAGGGAGGAACATGTTGAATAAATGTGTTATTTCATAACTCTGGCTCTCTTCTTTCTTGGCAAAGCCAGGAACTTTTTAGCACCCTCTCGTATACTTGAGTATACATATGCCATTAGGAAAAAATGATCAGTTTATGCATGAGTTACACCAGCAGATGGCGATGTGTCAATATGTTAAATTTGTAACAAACTCTTGGTATTCGAGACACAACACCATCCACTGGTAATAAATATTAAGGCACAAAAGTTCATTTAATAAGAAATTACCCATCAAACCTAACTTAAAATTACAAAATACTTTAACCTGTACGAAAAAAAGATATACAGACTAAGTCCATTTGTTTTTTCATATTTCCCTTTTTAAATACATTTTTAAAAATAACATACCATTGGTATATTTATTCATGGTAAGTTTATTTCTATTCCTTACTGTTTTGACTGTTAGCATTGATGGTTGCATTTTGTGCCCTAGGTTTATATTTAAGTCAAAGCATTCCCCTATATTTTTACATAAAAATACAGTACCTCTGTATTTACAATATACTGAAAAACAGGGAAAATCACATGTTTATTTTTGACCATGGCCATTGTAAAGCTTGTGTGTTTTCAGATGCTAGATTG
Source organism: Pyxicephalus adspersus (assembly GCF_032062135.1). Lineage (NCBI taxonomy): Eukaryota > Metazoa > Chordata > Amphibia > Anura > Pyxicephalidae > Pyxicephalus > Pyxicephalus adspersus. The sequence continues at coordinate 28,700,935 of NC_092866.1, forward strand.
TACATTACAGCATACTATATCTGTTGGGAAATTTGGTTTATATACACTGTATCACTGTAGCATTCACACACATTTCGAACATATAGTAAATTGTATTAGCACATAATTAATTGTTCACATACGATCAATGCACAATCAATGCGTCTCCTTCAATAATTTAGATCCATGATGTACAGCAGTTGGTGTACTGGCCAGATTTGTAAATTATGAGTTAGTGAGCCCAAGTCTATGTGATGTTTACCTTAAACTACATTGTAGGAAAGGTAAAGATATATGTTTGACATTGTGTTTGAAGTGTTCACAAAATGTCATTAGAAATTAAACATTAAAAAAAAATTATGTAAATGTGAATATTACCTGATTTGAGCAATAAACTCCATAGCTTTGACTGAAATGCTTTTTCTGTCTTTCAGGAAAAACTGGCTACAGAATGTTGGTAGTCCGATGTCCCGGATTGATAAGGCTGTTTTCTCAAATGAGAGGCAGATAACGAATCTGGAATTTTCCAACTTCAAAACAAAGTACTGATCTGAGGAATTATTTGGATAATAAATCACACAACTGCTCTGCAAGTCTCAATATTATAAAATCTAGACAAACTCACATAAAAATGTAAAAATCTTAGGCATTTGACATACTTTGACATTGCTTTTCCATTCAGTTCCATTGCTTGCATTATGTATTTTCTTACGCTGCAAAAAAAAAAAGTCTTTTTCTGGAGACTGTCAAATCTGGAAGACTGATATTGCTAAAATGGTCTCATTGAAAGTTTTTCTGATGAATCCCTATTTTCTTAGTATTACAGTTTTGAGTCAGACTAGACTAAGCCATAAGGCCCTAGCAGAAAATGTTATTGATATGCATTAACCACTCTCTTTTCCTTTAAAAGCTCAGCTTGGCTCCCTCACTTTTTTTTTCTTAGAGATGGGTGGCTAATTTAAATTTCATAAGACAACAACAAATCCTTATACATATCATCTAGCTATAGCTTTAGGTCTACTGAATGTTTTCAGTAAAAGTATCACATACTTATATTTTGATTGTATGTGAAATCTACATTAACTAAATATTTGAAAGGTTTACTTTAAACCCCTAATTATAATTTTTACAAAATAAACTTTACAGTGTTTGTACAAAATAAGAGGTATTTATGCAAGTTGCAACTAGACAATAGAATATAAATGTCCCTCATAGAGAGCACAATACATACTAAGAATTAGGAATTGAAGATATTGATCTAGATTGCACATATTAGAGACAAGCTAATCAATTTTCTAGTCTGTTTTCCCGAGTGGCAATACATTCGTCATTTGCATACCTATACCCTTATGCTCATCAGTGTAAAATCCTAAATTAAACAATTCAGACTTGTTTAAAATACACACCAGACTTTAATTTAAAGTTATTTGCATTTCAGTTCAAACATGTAGAAGGTACATATACCTGTACCATGTATTATGCTTTTTATACAGAGTACCGCTAATGGTATGTATTATAATGCAGTCATGTTAAGTACTTTTTTGCATCCCTTGCATACAGTGACTACTAAAGCTGCGTACACACGGCAAATTTTTCTCGCCCGATAATCGGTATCTGCCAATTATCGGGCGAAAATCTGCCGTGTGTACAGTCGGTCGTCGTCCGACGTCCGTCCTGGCGGATCCATGGACGACGACCGATCCTAATGAAAGGGTAGGGGAGAGCGCGCAGCAGGGTGCCGCTCCGTCGCTCTCCCCCTCCCCTCTCCATAGAGCATGAACGGTGCTGTATGTACAGCATCGTTCATGCATCCTGCAGTCTTTTCTCGTTGGAAAGGATCGTGAAAGATCCTTTCCAACGAGAAAAATTGCAAGTGTGTACGCAGCTTTAGTCTGTGATTCAAACACATCACCAGGTGCTGATTATCTTTTCTGGAGATGCGCTGTCAAACCTCTATTGCAGCCACCTTCAACTCCTGGTTTTTCTCAGGGCTTGTCTCTTTAGGTTTCTTCTTCGGTTTATAGAAGGCAAGCTCAATTGGATTTAAATCAGGTGACAGGCTTAGCCATTCATTGATTTTCCATATTTTAGTTTTGAGAAACTCACATGTTGCCTTAGCGGTATATTTGGGATCATTATCTTTTTGCAGGATGAAGTGCCATCCAGTGAGTTTGGAGCCATTAACTGGAACTTGAGCAGATAAAATGTTTTTATAGACCTCAGAATACATTGTGCAACAGACTTACTGGCTGTATCAACAGGGAATACAACATGTTACAGAGGGGACTTACAACATGTAACACAGGGTACTTACTAAAATAAAACTGCTCTGTTAATGTTAATGACAGATTACATCAATATTTATTTTTAAATTTGCCTTTATGTTTACATCAAAGTCTTTACTATGCTTGTAATGGTTGTAATGGTTCAGAAAGAAGAGAACAAATTATAGTTTTGACATTTGTCAGCATAAGTTGCTTTTCTGCAAGTAAGGTACTAAAGAAGCATCCTCAGTGACACAAACAAAAAAAAAACAAAAAAAAAAACTTACAGGAACAACTTTGACTCTCTTTTTGTGTTCAATGATTTTTATAAAGTTTTTTTTTAATTTTAAACAAAATTAACAATAAATAACTATGACTCTCTTTTTTACAGTACAGCTGTAAGAAAGAAGATACACACAATATAATGTTCTAAATTGCTGCATTAAATTCTAGATTTCAAATTTTCTTGGTCACTGATGACTGTAAAGTGTGGGTTGTATTAAAAAAATATAGATGTATACTTCAACTACAACGGTTTTATGATTGTGAGTTGAATTGCTTGCTGGATCATCTTACTGATTCTGGTCAGTGACGATGCTTTTTGTTTCTAGAAGTGTTTTAAAGCTCTGCTACATATGTAGGGAAATATTGGATCAGTGTTGCCAAATATTGATAAGTTCATAGACTGCTCATAAATATGTAATCAAATTTTAATCAAACTTGGGAAGGGCTGAGCCCTGTATACAGACCAACATCACTGTCAGTTACTATTAGAGATTGGGGGCAGGTAAGGACCTTTACCCATCTCCAGTTTCTTTAAGAAGAGGCCCTTGATGTAGCCTTTCCCACCACCTGTAAGTAAAATCCCAATATGCCGTCACAAAGGTCCCTATGGCCCTTTCATGTGTTCACCACTGCACAATTTACTTTGTGTCTACAGGATTAAAAGAATAAATAGTTATCCCACCCAGGAAAAGACAATTCTCATTTTGTCAGCGCTTAGATTGTTGTCACACAAGCTGGATAACCTCTGTGCAGGGTGATAATAAAATTGGTGTCCATCAATTTTAATGCAGTTTGTTTCCGGAGCTGCTTTAAAAAATTTGCCTAATATGAACAGCATTGTATCAAGAATCAGGGTAATCTACTTAATTAAAAAAATACAATAATGTCTATGAAATGTAGTTTTAAAAGTACAACTTTTAGTAGCTAGATTATTTTTTCAATACATTTTTTTATAACAGTGCAAATGCTATGTGAAAAATAAAAAGCTTTTGTTATTGTTGTGACTCGTGAAACTGTGTTTTTATAAAACTTAGCAAAGCAACAGGTTAGTTTAAAGCCCTGATATCACCTTATTTCTATTGCTCTTTTATTAGCACATGGCCCCATTTTCTAAAGATGAAGCAGTATTTATGCTATAAGTCAACTTTAGTTGGAATTTACACAGGACTGAGCATTCTTCCCCTACCCCTCAAGTCTGAGTGTATTTGCAGCAGTTATGTATTTAAAAGTGGTTCTTTTGGGGATCTTTCAATGAATGCGGCTCCAGTCACAATTATTGAGATCAGCACTAGAGGTTAAACGAGGACAAGTCTCCCTATTCAAAACCTCTAGTGCTCCCTATTTGGCTGAGGAAAGCTTTCTATCCAAGAAACTCTATCCAAGAACACATACAACTAGTAAAGGGCTGCAAGAGCAATCAGGGGAGCGAAGCTGTCAGCTCTGCTCCCCTGATTGCTTTTGCAGTTCTTCACAGTCCCTAAAAATAACCCGAATTCCCCCATCACCATTGACTTTAATGGTATTCAAATTCGTCATTCGATTACCCGAACAATATCTCCCTATTCGATCGAATAGCTGTTGAATCGAATAGTGAGATATTCGACCAATGCTAGTTATAAGGTATACAATTTAGGCATTTTCAGAAAGTATTTATTTTTAAAGATTTGACAACTACGTTTTGCACCTGTGAAAACACATCAGCCAGCATAGTGGCTACATAAATTAAGATAAAGAAATACAAGGCCATTTCCAAACATTTTAGAGTAACAGTTAAAGTGATTATTCACAAACAGAAAACATTCAAAACAGTTGCCAAACTTCCAAGTTGATCCCCCAGCAAATTTACCACAGGGTCAGACCGTACAATGCTCAGAGAAATTGCAAAAAACTGAAAAACTACTTAGACTCTACAGGCCTCAGCATGGTTCATTTTAAAATTCAAAACATTAAAATTAAAAAAAGACTGAACAAGTATAGCCTGCTTGGAGAAAGCTTCTTCTCTACAAAAAGTGGTTTAAGTTTGCGAAGTTGCATCTGAACAAACCATAAGACTTCTGGAACAATGTCCTGGACAAATGAGACCAAAGTTTAGATGTTTAACCATAATGCATGGCGTCACGTTTATTGAAAACCAAATGCAGCATATCAGCAAAAATACTTTACACCAACTGTCAAGCACAGTGGTTAAAAGAGGTGATGATTTGGGGTGTTTTGCAACCACAGGACCTGGGAACCTTGCAGTCATTAAGTCGACCATTAACTCCTCTTACGGTATACTCTATAAAGATACTCTACATTCTTGAGTCAAATGTGAAGCCATCTGTGTGACTGCTAAAACTTGGCCTTAATTGGGTCATGCAACAGGACAACGATCCAAAGCATACCAGCACCTCTGGTCATGTCTGAAAAAGAAAAGTATCAATTTTTTTACATTCAAATAAGTAAAATGTGGAATTGAATAACTGTATGTTCTCTTTGTGAGTTTCCTTGTTTTTTTATCTGTTTCTTCATGATATTATTTGCATGGTGTTATATATTCCTTTTTTTTTACTTTTCTTCCACAATCCAAAGACATGTTAAAAAACAAAACTTGTTTGGTTTCCATTCAAACAAGCCATACCGACTGCACATGTGTGTATCAATTTGAAAGGGATATTAAAGTGTAAGTTTAAATTGTGTTGTTAACAGGTCAATCCAAATAACCAAGTGAGACAAAAGCAGACTAGATTGTAAAGACATTGTAAATACAAAAGTTTTGATGCTTCAAGCAGGTCTTCTTTGTCCTGTCTCCTGATTACAACTGTTTGCTATACAAAAATTACAACATGACCATGTATGAACATTATTTTTTTGGCATTTTGTTGTAAAAACCTTATCTTTACACCCTAGGTTACCAAGTTTGCTAAAAAAAAGAAAAAATAAAGAGGCAAGATCTCAGAGCAATGACAATGGGCCTGATTTATTAAAGCTCTCCAAGGCTGGAGAAGATACACTTTTATCAGTGAAGCCGGGTGATCCAGCAAACCTGTAATAGATTTCTTTGATGTCTTTTGCTGTTTGTTAGCAAATGCTTTGAAATTTGGACCAGATCCATCCCAGGTTTGTTGGATCACCCAGCTTCACTGGTGAAAGTGTATTCTTTCCAGCCTTGGGGAGCTTTAATAAATCAGGCCCTATGTATCTGCATACAAAGTGTTTAAAACCAACAGATAAAAGAGGATGCCCCTTATGGCCACTAACTGTTCTGTAGGTGTTTGCAAGGCATTAGTGGAATGCATTTAAATTATGTGTTTCTACATAACATTTATTCTGTTAATATATGCCTGTTATACTGATGGAGAATTTGGTTTTTTTATATTGTTTAGCTCATAGTGTTATCTCAGAGTGTATCACATTCTCCGAGTAAATATAACGGGAACAAAATCGTCACTGTGTGCATATTTGGAATCAATGAAGGGAAGTCACTCAAACCAGCATTGTGGCCTGTTGAATTAAACATATACATTTCTAGCAAGTAGGAATGACAGACATGCTTATGCAAGTTAATTGGTACAGGGAGGGTGTTAGTGACATAATATGGCCAATAAGAAAATTACGGTTGAATCATAGCATTTTTTTTCTGGTAAAGTTTTATACACGATTACTGTAGTACACTCCCATTGCAGACTGTACATCATAGCAAATGAGTTATTGCCTTAAAAAAGGATTCCATGCTTTTGGAAATTCTAAACTTTTAATCCAATCTACACTATTTAGTGGATACTTCAAGAAATATCTTCATTGCTGTACAGGTAAGTACACATTTTCATGGTCTACATAATCTTAGCTGTTGGTCAAGGATCTGTTTATTCTTTTGTTTCTTACTTTGTTAATTTAATTTAAGTTGCCACTTTTCAGTAAAGAACTCTATTTAAAATTCTGAAAATAATTTGAAGTATGGAGTTGAAAAGCATATGGAATGTACTACTTTCTAGTCATAGAGCTCCACTGTGGAGATCCAACAAAATACAGAGGAGAAATGTTAATTTGGTCAGCTCATAGGGAAATATAGAAAAAAATCTCAGAAATTATTTGGAAGCCATGTACAGTACAATTATCCAGTTCAACAGTTCTGTCAAATGCAAAGTATGTTTACAGGAATTTCCTCAAGGATTTTGTAGTGCTTGAGGAAAGTATCTCTACTTGGCTATACATGCACATTATATTCTAAATGTAATTGTTAAGGGAAGCAAACATTTAAGTTTCATGTATAAATGGTATAGTTATACATATGTGTGTATATATATGTATGACCTTTTTTTGATAAATGTACTACTAGGCTGCAATGTGAACAGGTAGAAAAAAATAGAACATGTTATTGTTGTCAATAAAATGTATCTCCAATTATATATCTTTATTATTATATAACATCTAAACCTGGAAGCCATAAATGTGACATGATTATGCTTTAAAACAGACCAACCTATATTATTTATACCCTATAGCCTTACTGTTCTTCAATCAAACAGTCAAATCCACCTAAAATTTCTTAAGCAGAATAATGGACCAATAATTCACATAATACAGAAAATAGGAGTCAGTAAACCTTGGTGATCCAGAAAACCTGGAATTGATCTGGTCCAGGTTTGAAGAAATTTGCTAAGAATCAGCAAATGACCATTAAGAAATGAAACCCAGGTTTGCTGGATTACCCAGGTTCACTGATGAAAGTGTATTTTCTCCTTGGAGAGCTTTAATAAAGCTCCAATAAATCAGGCCCATTGCAGTGTAGAAACGTGGTTGGCATATTCCCAATGCTCAGAAGCCATAAAAAGCACATATATACAAATCTGGTACAAGCCTGTGCTTATAATTGAGTATAATAATGAAATAATAATTGGCACTTGTAATAATTTGAATCTGCAACTCATGACTTGCTATAGGATTACCTCATTTTTACTAACTTGTTTGTTCTTCTTGTCATATCTGCAATGCATGCACATTTCATAATAATTTGCAAATTTTGCAATATTTTGCAAAAGAACCAACAAGATTCAGAGATATTAGATCAATATGTATGAAATATCTTATACTAACCCTACCATATACTCCTTTCCCAGGTGCCCAACTGAGTCTTTACCCAATCTGAAACCATCCACCTGCACTAACACCCAATTTAGGTTGCCAATTTAGGTTAATCTTACCAGTTTATTGCAGCCAAAATGGTCCTGGGAAAGGCCTGGTGGTCAGCCACCACAGTGGCTCAAGCTAGGCAAAAAATGGCTTGGTTTCTTGCCAATAGGAAAATGCAGACAATATTTAATGATTCAATTATTAAGTTCCAGCAAGTTTTGATAGATTTTTACATGCTTATGGATATGGACCGTTCACTTTTACTATGACTCTTATCAGAACTGGGCCTCATTCGTCAACATGATCACTATCATCTGTTTATGCAGGATCCTATCCTCTATCCTTCCCTATCCTACCTTCCCTGCATGTCCTTGTTCTCCTTAAATTTGGTTTCATTTAGTTTTACTTCTTTTTTCCTTCTCCTTTTCCTTACTTTTTCTCCTAGTTGCACTCCTTGAGGACTCTTTATATACTATTTTCTCTTTTTTTCCGTTGGCACTCAGGGAAAAGGGAATTACTCAGGCCATGGTAATGGCCAGGAAGATGTTGAACACTGACTGTATATGTACTTTTTCAAGGTGTGGACTGATTAAACCATTACCCCTTCCAGTTGCTTTACCTGAACAGTTTTATTAATGCTGTTACCTGTTTGTAACATTGTTGCACTGTTAGGTTGTTGTTCCACTTTCGTTTACTTATTTATCAAAATGTATTGAAAATGAAAAGAATCAGCAAGTATAGAAAAATACCTGGTCTGCCAGCAATGCAGCAATTCAGACCTTAAGTACTGTTGTGGGTTGACAACATCCTGCACCTTTGTGTACTAATTGTTGTCAGACCTATAATTTTTTTGAGGTTAAACAGTGAAAACATTATGTACATACAGTTTCAAACATGGCTTAATATACAAGTAACAAAAAAAAAAAAAGTATACTTAATATACAAGTAACAAAAAGTAATAAAAATAGCATACCACTTTAAAATTACAGGTATCCTTATAATATATATATACTTTCTTAGTATACAATTTGAAAAAGAGAAAGTAATCACAACAATATCAATGATTGTTTTCTTTTGCTCGTTCAAAAGGCAAGATTCATAGCGGGCCCTTACTCCATTTCAATGGGAGGGTCATTTTCCATGATTCTGCCGAGATAACATGTAGTGTGACGGAAACAGTTATACAACCGTGTTTTGGTTGGGGCATTGAGGGTAGTAATAAAAGTCTCCCAGGTTACAAAAAACAGTTGGGTCTTTGGGGTAAAGGGTATAATTTAGTAGATAGTTACAAGTATAGTTGACCACTTGACACCAAAAACGCATTGTAACTGGGCATTCCCAAAAGTTGTTGTATAATATTATTCCTATGTAAATTAGGGAATTGTTGTTATCATTTTGCCATACCCAATTTGGCACTTGTGTAATCCAGGTCATTTCTTAAAAATTGGTAGAATTTGGAGATGGCTTTGGAGGAAGTAGGGGGGATTAGCAACATAGTATCTGGGGGGGTGGGGGGTTATGCTAGTCATGAGGAGCCAGTGTTCTGGTTACTCTTGAGGCATAAACCCTTGTTTAGATAAGTAAAAAAAATACTGTCTGCCATGAAGGTAAATCGATTTTTCAATTCTGGAATAGTGTAAACCTTGTGGCTTTTTGCATTAAGCTCCATTAGTACTGAGGTGAGACCTTTGGGTGCCCAATCAGTAATCAGCGGAGAGGAAAATCCTCGGGTAAATTCACCATTGCCCTTCAGCGGGAGGAATAGGGAAGCGTAAGCATTCAGAGATTCTGCTTTAGGCAAGAAATGCCACAGCTGACATTGCGAAAACAGTAAGGGATTATCTTAGATCTCTTCCAGTTAAAGTTCTTTATGAATGTGCAGAATGGCCAAATGATTACTGGAAGAATACAGTGAAAATTCTACTTGTAGATTGGTGTAGTATGAAGTACCATGTATCTAATCCTTTAAAATGTGCAAAAGCGCTGCTTGGTTTTATAGAGCCACTTCATGTAGGTTTAGCCTCCCATTTTTGGTTGATTATTGGAGGATCATGTGACTGGCCACTGTGTGTTTACTGTCCCATATAAATGTCCTAAACAAAAAGTTTGTGTGTTTCAGATCCTGAGGTGGTAACAAAAATAAGGAGAGTTTCCAATAGAAACAAGAGTCTGGGAAAAGTAATCATTTAATTAAAGCCACTCTACCCATAGGCTATAGGCGAGTGTATAAGAGGGACAGGATTTTAAATCATTTTACATGTAACGTATAGCTTATGTGAAAATAATATCATAGATTTTTGCTGGATTTTTAGGGATCAGCACACCCAGGTACCTAAAATGAGATTTTGCCCATTGAAATGGGTAAAGAGAACTCCAGTTGGGTTTATGTTTGGGAAATAGAAACAGGGTAATGGATCACAATTTATGGTGTAACCCGAAATTTTTAAAATGCCTAGAAAGTATTCATGATATAGAGGAGAGAATCAGCTGAATTTGTGATAAATGAAAGTCATCAGCGAATGCAGTCAGTTTCATTTCTGTTGAGTGAAATTTTAAGACAGAGAATCTGGTGTCCTCCTCAAACAGTCTCAGCAAGGGGTCCTAGGCTATATTAAATAGTAGTGGGGACAGGGGGCAACCCTGTCGTGTACCACTGTTCATAGTTATGGGCTGTGAAAGTTAAATATTTTTTATAAGATGGGTGATAGGGTGGTTGTATAGAAATGTAATATATGTTTGAAATTGAGTGCCAAGCTCTCCATGTTCTAGTAGGAAAAGTTAGTATGGTCAAAGTATTTTGTCAAATGCTTTCTCTGCATCAAGGCTTCATAGTACATGAATTATGTTATATGGAAATGTAGTTGCAGCTTTAGCTGTCTGTATCTCTTTTGAAATTTAGGCAGAACCCCAACTGATTGTTAGTTATCAGAGTAAGCAGCATAGGTTGTAGCCCGCCTGCCATGATTTTTGCCATTATTTTGTCATCTGTATTGAGTAAGGATATTGGCCTATAGGGAGAAGGATTTTCAGGGTCTTTGTAAGGTTTAGGAATTAATAATTTCTGGGCTTGGGTAAAAGTTGAGAAGGAGATTTGATTCTCCAAGATTCCATTGAAAATATACAGCAGTAACGGAGAGATTTATGTTTCTAGTGGTTTATAAAATTCTGCTGGTTTAATTGTTGGAACGATCTAAACTTCTACGATATAACTTCTATATCCGGGGAATGTGCAGAGTGGATTTGTGTGTAATCATTTTTCTTAATGTTAAGGATTTCCGCTTGGTAAAACATTTGGAACCTGTGTTGTTACGGAGTGTGTGGATGGAGCATTTAAGTTTTTTAGGTGATTTCAAATTCGCCAGACGAGTGCCAGTGCCTATCTGTAAAATTTATATTTTGTGTGCCAGACTTTAAGTAAAGCTTTGACGTGTAAATGATTATCCAGGAACATATAGGAGCTGCCTGTAACCAGGCATGTCTGGTAGTGTCATTAGGGTTGTTCGTGTGTTCTCGGTATACAGCAGAAATATTGCCATAAAGCGAGTTACATAAATTCCTCTCTGCTGCTCATTGACTTTTTAAATAAGAAGACATTTTTCCACGCATTACAGCTTTACCAGTCTCCCAAAGTAGGACAGGCGTGTCCCAGTGCTGTAGATTATCATCTTGGAAGTTAGCCCAAGATGTAATTAAAAAAGGTTGAAAATCTGGCGAGGAACCTAGATAGGTTGTAAAATGCCATCTTGGGGTTTGGGACACAGGGTGTGAAAGTTTTACTTTCATAAGAACAGGAGCGCGATCAGATAAAAATATAGGGCGATGTAGCGCTGTGGAAATTTATGAAAAGGGTATGATTCGTTAAGAATAAAGGTTAAGAAAAGAGTAGTTGGTTCCTTGTATGTTCTCTTTCACTAAGGTAGCATGAGCTTGGGTCCACCTGTGTATCTATCAATAAGCTAAAGCTTTGCGAAAAACCATGGCTACCCCTCTTCTTTTTGACATAGAAGGATGCAATCACCCCACCCACTCAAGATCCTGAAAGATGGGGATTATCTCCCTTTTTCAAGTGTATTTCTTGTAAAAAAAGTAATGTCCCCAATGAAGGGAGCGCAAGTGGGCAGTTACTTTGCAGAGTTTATTAGGGTGGTTAAAGCCTCCCACATTTCAAGATACCAAACTGAGCTCTCCCTTAACAATCGGGAGACCGTCAGATGATATATTCTAACCAGTTTTTTAGCATATTATTATTGAAATGTTAAAACATTTACACAAAACAGGGACAAAAAACAAAAAAAATACAACCACATAGATAAACAGACTGATTGCAATTACGAAGACAAGTGGAAAAGATCTATGGACAAAGAAAGACTACATACTCACTCAGCTCTTTCTTAATTACATTTCCCACCAGTTTCATAATATGTGATAACAAACACATAAGGTGTGCAGCATAACATAAACATGTATACCAAAGAAAAAGATAATAAAAAATTAATAGATTGATAGTAAAAGAAAAATGTAATACAAAATCATGTCACAAGATATCCAATGTGTCCAAAGTTCCCTAGTTTCTCAGTAATATACCATTGGGAATGTTGGAACACCCTCATATCAGTTACCCCATTGTTATTTCCTGTTTCTGAGTCCAAGTTTGGAGAAAATGATTAGTGAAAGTATATTTCTAGAGTCCATTTTGTCAACCAGCATTAGCTTCTGTAAAGTTGGTGGCTAAGGGAATAGCCAACAAATTTAAATATGTTTTTTTTTTCACAGCCAAAAGGCAGATGATTTCCCATTTGGACGGCACTTCTGATACTGGCTCTCACACTTTGTAGTATAAAGTAAGCCAATGTCCAGTTAAGCCATAGACTTAAAATAGGCAGCTTTCTGGTAGTATTGAGTGATAGCTAGACACTCCCAAAACAAGTGGAACAATTTAAGCTTATAAATAAAACATTTGGGGGAAGACATTTTCCAGGCAGGGGAGCCTTTGGGGGAATATTGAATATTGTAAGGCCAATATACAACCTTAAAATGTATCTTCAACTCACTGATCATCACTTTAACCATTCTTGTTTAGCTTCGATGACCGAATCATGGTCCTGTTGCTAATTATGGTAAAATAAGATTTTTTGTGTCCCCACTAGAGAGATTTTTTCATTCTGTTCTAGCAGGAAGTTGGGGAAAATCTCCCAGGTAGAGATGTAGATGGTGATTACAACTGCTCTATCCAAAATAAAATGCTTTGTCTCGAGTTGTGCATTAAGCAAGGAACAGTGAAAATAATGAACTAATTCTCAAATTTAAAAGAAATCATTTGGGTTCTATCCATACATTACACAATACATAATTTGTTAACACATCCTGGAATTCATTGTAACTTATTTTAAATCTTAAAATGTTTCTTTTAGTTTTACTAAGAATATTAGAGATTCTATTGTATGAACTTTGGAATCCATTTTGGGCACTATGTATAAAGCAGTAAATCAGACATTCACTAACACGGTCGTGACTGAAAACAATATTTTGAAGTTGCATCCTTACACCAATGTGTAAAAAGCTTTTTACTGCGTAAAAGATCAAATCCTAAAATTCCCACATGCATGTTTGTCTGGGAGATAATATGCAGATCAAATAAATTGATTCCTCCCCAGCTGTGACAGTAAGAGTTTATTCATCTCTCTCTAAATTTTCATTATCAAATGGAAACGCAAGGTTGCCCCTTCTCTCCCCTTACTTTTATTTTTGAAGCCCATCTTGAGACACATCAGAAACAATCCAAACCAATCAGTACTAAAATGTAAAACCACTCAATTTATAACTTTTTATCATCTGATGCTTTACATATTAACATCCCCACACACTCACCATTATTAAGTCTAATTTTCCAAAATAAATTAACATATCTATGTATTTACATAACTAATCTAACAATAATACAGCAAGACCTCATGAGATAGGATATCCGCCAGGTGGGGAGAGCAGCAAAGCAGCCCAGTGGCCACTAGCATCACCGGCCCATCACTCTTGCGTGGTTCGTTAGTGAAGACCTGGTGGTCCCTTAGATTCTGCTCTTCAGGTGATCCTATGTCACCTGCCAGGGAGAGGCAACCTGCAACAAGATCAGCTTCAGTCAGCTGTTTCAAGATATCGCATGTTTTTTTCTTTACTGCATCTATTGACTCAAAGCGTGTTCCATTAAGCACCAATTGCAATGTAGGAAAAAAGTCACAAGTTTTGTCAGTTTTCCGCTGTGCTGTCACAGCCCCCATTAAGTGGAATTAAAATCTTAGTAGCACAGCAGCATTTAAAGAGCCACTGGGGATCTCCCCAAATCAAAATGCTTCTGTATGAGAATATTTGATACACCTTGTTAGGCTTTATTTTTATCCCTTGATTGTTTGGCAATGTATAGCAAATATGTTCATAATTTAAATTTAGCTATTGCTTCGCCAGGTTGTGCTGAAGTCTTCCTTGTTCTGGTCTTCCACATCTCATAAATTGATTACTTTCCCCTGCTGCTGTTGAAGTGTGCAAACCAACAAGATAGGAAAATGGAAAGGCTAGGACTCTGAGACATGGATGTTGCTCAGTGGTGTGGGTTAAGGAGAGAGGATGAATATTTAAAAGTTACCTTGCAGAGTGCAGTTTAAAATCCAGGACCATGTGGGAAGTCCTCCATGATTGTTCCCTTTTTGATGGGGGGCATAACCAAGATTTTTATTATGAAGGAGTCTAGATTAGAGGGACTTCTTTCATTGGAGTTTGAGAGAAAAAAGGTATAAGACTTCTCTAAGACATTGGAGAATGGTTTGCTGTTTAAGTATTAAGCTACATGATTTAAAGGCTGTAGAATCAGGACCTCCCTGTCTCATTAGTGAATAGTTTGCATATGGTCACTTTAGTTGCTGCTACTATAGGGCTCACAACCCCACTTCCCAATAAAAGTTTGACGTGTTAAAATTTATACAAAGTATAGACTACTGTTGATGTAACACTTGTATGCAGGACTTACTTTATCCCAGTTTCACTTTAGAGGAGTTTTCTATTTTCACCACTTGTAACCTAGTCACAGTTAGCAGGAGGTATGCCACTTGAAAACCTAATAATAAGTTATACCAACCAAGGAAGCCAAGCACTTCTCTGACAAAGCACAGACCTTGGAAACACAATGGTTTACGTGGAGTTCTAAATCTGTTGATACATTCATGTGAAAAAAAGTCTGCCCCATTAAGAATATTGACTGTTTCAACAGATTAAACAAGGCAAATATTCAAACAGTGACTACAGATGCACAATATATTGTATTTAACAAAACCTGCAGGAAAATGTGCAATTTACAATCATTTATGTTATAAAAATTTCAATAGATGTAACAGTGTTACTGTAGGAAAAGCAAGGGCATTCTTGGCCCTATAGGCTTATATTGCCTCCTTTGGCATAATCACTCAAACAATTTTGCATCTCAATTTTCCTCTCACTGACCAACTGTGTAATAAAAGATCATTTTTACTACTAACGTCCAATGAAAAGGAGCATTCTCCTTCCTACTAATTACAATATAAAAAGGGGCTTTTTTGTATTTATCTCTACAGAAAACATTTTTATTCACACAGATCACCAGTAAGGGAGAAATTCTTTCTTTCACTGTTCACCAATAGAAGGTAGCAGTTCTTTTCCCACGGACACTGAATTTAAGGCTCCATGCTTTGTCCAGCTGTTTTCCACTGTAAGAGGTATTAGATTCAATATGTGTGTGTAATTTTTAGATTGTGTTCATGATTGTATGCAGATTGTGCATATGTGTAGCAGAGAGTATGTGTATATATATGTGCAGACCATGCATGTATGTATATATTTGTATGTATATAATATGAGTAAATTTGTGTGTGTAGTGAATAGCTATGTGCATATCTTTGTGTGTGGGTAAAATAAAATATATTGTTGTTTGTGCAAATAATGTAACATGTAAGTGTTTATATGGAAATTGGTGCCATCATATGTCACAGCCTCTTATGAGCAATTCTCTGTATTGCAATATACACAATACCTGCAGCACCAACCCTTTTGCTTCCACCATCATGCCAGATACTGCTTTGTGGTTTCCAAAGCACACCTGAAACCCCGACACTACCACACCTGCAGCCTCACAACTGTACCTCCTGCCCGCTTCCACTCCATGCTTGCACAAAGCATTGGTTCTCCAACTCTCACCAACATACCACCAGACTGAACTCGGCACATTTCCCTTTTCATAACACTGCATGGCTACAAACCTCCTTTTCACTTTTATGGCTGTGCTTTCTAAATCCTTCACTGCTGTGTTTGTTCCCTCTCTATACCTCCAAAATTGTTGCAGATTGAAAGAGACCATCCCTCTTTCAGATCCAACATACATACACCTCCTAAAACAAAATGTATTTATGATATTTTCCTATCTAAAAATGCTACTTTGCACTAGACCTTTTTCTTTTCCCTATCTTCAAGTTGGGAGGTATGTCTCATTCATCAAGCTTGTGCACATTTCGTTTACTTATTTATTCCCTTTACCCCAACTGTTACCTATACCTGCCCATCATGTGAATCTGTTGAAGACCCCATGGCTTCAACTTCCCCCCATACCCTCAGCTCTTCAACCTTGAGTAGAATGCAAATAACTGTATATTAAATAACAAAATGACTTGCAGGAGTCTTTAACATAGCAAAATAGCAGTGTATTCTGCTGATCGGAATATGTACCCAGACCCAATACAGCTAGAATAAAAGGATTGGACCTAAGCCTTTGAAGCCTATCTGTAGAATCAGCTCTCTGCCAGTACAGCCGACAGTAGGATAAACAGTAGGACAAACCCTTCACACTCCAATGCTCCTGTTTAATGAGTAGATCCTGGCTACATTCCTTCTAAACCCTGTGTTGTAGGATACAGATCTTTGTTATGACGGTGCAGCCATCTGGACTGTTTCAGATCATACATCAAGCAGTGTAATTTATCAGATCTTTCAGGTGCAATAGACAAAACATCCCATTCATTTTCATGCCTTTGTGTAACTCTGCCTAGTACTCCATGTAAGTGCATGCTAAAACTGGTCATATTTTTGATTGGGACATTCTGAATTAAGTGCTGCTATTCCTAAGGGGTCACAAAGGAAATCTTGATACTGATTAAGTGTAACTTTAAATTTTTTGGTATACAAATTACATGTTATTGTACAGCCATGACCATGAAATGTGAAGAATTTTAATGTAAACAAAAATCTCAGGATCAATTATGCACAATATTTCTTAAATAAAACAGACATAGCTGAGCTAAGCTCATATAAAATTGAATATGATAGTGAAATATATGTCTTTGCTATACCTTAATTCAGGGGAAACACTGAGAATCAACAGGTATTCAATCAAAACCAGGCATGTTCTTTTAACAATCACTGTTAAAGTGACTGTCATCCTACACAAAGGGTGTTGCTAACATTTGCACCTGTTATTTAAATTAGTTGTTAAAAGGATTCTTAAAAAAACATTTGTGCTCATAAGTTTACACATCCTTCCAGATTGGTAAATATTGGTCAATGTTTGGTAAATATAAATTGTACGCTTAGAAAATTTTCTTTTTCTTTGGGCATGTTCAGATCAGGAATTTATTATCACATAACTCAGTGTGACCTTTTTAAATCATAATGATAACTGAAATCATCCAAAACCGGCCTGATCAAAAGCTTACATATACACTTGAATGCTGAAAGTAAAAATATACACACAGGTTGACACACCTAGGTTACATTTAAGGAATGTACATTTAAGCAAAAAGAAAATAGATGTACCATTCAGGCAGTGTTATTCACCCTTGATCCTTTTTTAAGCCTTTTCACGGGCAAATCTTCTCTCTCTTTTGCAGTTTTAAAATCTTATTTTTAGAAGGGATCTCCATAAGAGTCAGGTTCCAAAACAATGTCTGACCATGTTGATCCTGGAAAAATCCTGGACCTGAAGGTGGAATGGTTCCACCTCTTGTGTGGTTTACAAAGGATTTACAATCGTATTTATCCTCTAAGGCAAAGGTAGGCAAACTCCGGGCTTTAGGCCGGATATGGCCTAGCCAGTATTCCAGTCCAGCCTAACGCCCCCCTGGTAATTTATTGTTGGACCCGGCCTAATTGAATTGTCGCTTTATAGCGAGTTCCCGCAATATCATCAAGTTCCTGCGCAGTAACCCCAATTACTATGCACAGCTATTACACTATACTATACACAGCTACCAGTCTCTGTAAGGTTGACCTCGAACATTGTTTCTTCAACCCCGAATGGACAGACAAATTATTCTTCGTCCAACGCGCCAACAAAGCCCTGTGTTTAGTGTGCAACGACACCAACAGCACTTTCAAGCAGTCGAATCTCAAGGGGCATTTCAATGCCAAGCACGCGCACACGTACAGGGACTACACCGCAGATGAGTGGAAGACTGAGGCTGCTCGCTTGCAGTCACGGTTGGAAAAAACCTTTCCTAGGACACCTTGTTTCTTCTGGCCTAGTGTGCCTTCTTGACCTCCTGAAATGGCCTAATAGTCCAAAAAGTTTGCCAATCCCTGCTTTAAGGTTTACGATGAAATAGCCCCACTGACATGCCAAATTTTCTCCTAATGCATTCAAGAAGTTTGAGTTTTGTCATCACTCATGTCAGCTCTCACTTTGAAAAAATTGTACAAAATGTTTTCATCAGTTAGTCCCTTTTGTTGGCATTCTTTTGAACCCATGGGTACTTTGTTGCAAGTAATTCTGTCTCTTTTTTTCCCCTTTTCTGTGACCTTCCCCCACCACAGATTTGACTCATCTTACTTTCTTGGACCCTAATTAATGCTTCTGCATCCCATTGCATCATATTATAACAGCCCGGATGGTAAAGCCCACATTTTATAAGCAACCACATGCACACAGAAAATAATTTTGTATATGAAAGATTTCAGGTAAATCAATGAGATTTCTCAACACCTGTTCCCCATGGCTGTCATTTAAAGACGTTGCAAAATGCCAAGCTTTATAGGCCAATTTGTATATTTTGCATTTGTACTGTGCTTTCTTTTTGATGGATTCTTTGTTCCTCTCTTCATTTATAACTGAGAAAATAAACCAATGGATATTAAAAAAGATGGACACTGCATGAAAAGTAAATGGTAACTGAGTTTAGAAAACATTGGAAAGCTGTTTGTCCTTGCAAAAATCCTGTTTTTTTCTTCACACATTATTCATACATTGCACATGTTTACTAGTTATGTATTAGCACAGTTACTCATAATTTTTTTGATAAATGTACCACCCAAATCCTTTAAATCCCCCTTTTGATAAATTGATGTAATGATCAACTATGGTGTGAGTGATTGATATTTTTTTTCAAATTACACATTTTGCCAGTTATGGACCAGTTTTCAAATGAACAAAAATATGAACATCTCTTCATGCACAAAGTTGTTGCTTTACTGCTGTTTCTGAGTGTAAAAGTTCCCTAACAGTGCACTTGAAAAAGTAAAAAATATGTCCTTGAAAGTATTGTAAAGCTAATAAATGTTCTGCCTATAGCCCTTAACAGGTTTTCCTTATATAAAAAATATTCAAAACTGCTAATGTTTACCAACCAGCATATGTTCTATCCAGCATTATGGCATAATATAACATAGCAACTGGACCACAGGAACTTAAAGGGACTGATGTTGTTTTCAACATTTGATGGTCCCTGCTAGAACCTCATATAATTATGAATTCATAGTTGACCTAATGACTGCAAGCCCAGCCCAGATTCTGAAGCAGCAGATCAACCTTAAAACAGAAATAAACCCAGTTTATATTCACTTGTCCCAATTTTGTTCTGGGTTCCATCATGTTCTTCTTGTCTTTTATCTCTTCCTTGTTTCAGTCTTCGCCCAACTTGATTAACCAAGATGATGTAACCCCGGGTATGTGCGGCTCAGCGATTTAGACACTTGAAGGGAAATCAGGCAGGTGTATACATTTTATAGCAGAAGTGAGAAGCTCTGCCTGATTACAATTTTTGAAGTTGAACTTAATAATATTAAATTATTAATTAATCTCGCTAGCGGTTCATTTCTTTCCGGTTTTATATGTCTAAAAGTACATTGTTTTTCATGAAAATTTATTTTACAGTATAATATAATAGTATGAATATAATAAAGTTCGAAACACAGAATCATGTAAAAATAATAAATTGAATAAATTAAAAAATCTATATATTATTTAAAATAAATATTTAAAAAAATACATATTATACTCATACTGTTATAAATACTGTAAAATAAATGTTCTTGAAAACAATGTACTGATTTTACACAGATAAATCCAATGTATTGCATTCAATACAGTTATTTTGTATTGAATGCAATACAAATGGTTTTTGAATTTCCCGCCCTGGCAGCAACATACACACACACCGGCGTCACCGGTGACTCATCGGGTGCAGAAGCCGGCCGGAGGAAGAAGAAAGAACACAAAGATTGCAGGGATGGATGGCGCAGGACGCCGGCTGATCAGGTAAGGCTGTATTTACTATTACCTTCCATAGGTTTACCTACCCGGAGTAGGACTCGGGGTTACTGCTTTCAGCAACTTTTTTCTACCCCGAGTCACACTCAGGGTTACCGCTAGGAAGGGTAAACAATACTATGTTTATCACTATCACCATTAAGGGGATCTTCTCATGAAATGCTGTCATCACAAAAATAGGTGCACTGGTATTGTAGACAAAAACATACTTAAACGGGCAAACATTAGATCTTCATTTAACCCCCTAAGGGGTGTTCCCGAGTGTGACTCGGGGCCGGAAAAATTGCAAAAAGCGGTAATCCCAACAAAAATTTCTATGCAAAAAAAATAGGATCACTTTTTGCATCAAAAAATTACAGAATTAGAACGCTAGGGGGGTTAAACACTGACTATGAATAAGGGTTAATATACTTGATCAGATAATACACAAATTGTGTTGTATTTATGTATTCTCATACCTAAACAAAAAGCAGATTTATCATGTGGAAAAAGTGAGTAAACCCTATATTTACCACTACATAAAATTAGAATAAGATCCCCCAAATTAAGTGTCAGAAGTGCTCGCTTTTGGCTGGGAATTAGTGGAGTTAGAAAATACAGAGTTTGTGCTTTTTGATATTGTGTATTTGGTAGTTGTGTTGTGAAGACATTTGGCTGATGGTTTATTTTTCACTAAATCATTTTTTTCTCTTTTTCTGTCAGGTTTTTAAATTGCTTTTTTTCTCTTTCCTTTTTTGACCTCTAATTAAGGGGGGAGCTGTCAAGGTTCCAAAGGTGATATAAGTTCTAGGTAAACTCACCTTGCGCTTGCTTACTTTTCACTGGTGAAACAAGTGGCTGGGAATAAGTGGAGTTAGATAACACATAAGTTTTGATATTGTGTATTTGGGAGTTGTGTTCTAAAAACATTTGGCTGTTGGGTGACTGTTTTTCTTGTGTTTACCTCTAAATCATTTTTTATCTCTTTTTCTGTCGTTTTTTTTTTTCTTTTTCCTTTCTGATCTTTAATTTGGGGGGGGGGAGCAATGTTCTACAGAATATAGGTGAAATAGGAGGAGTTAGAAAACACAGGACTTTAATCTTTAAAGAAACTACACACTGTAAGTAATATTTTAAAACTCTGAAATTATTAAATATTGTAACTGGGAAAATGTGTGGCTGCAAGGTGGAAGGTTTTGTTCAGAGCAGTCTGCCACATGTGTGCACAAATTGAGCAACAGTTTATAGGTCAATACCACTGTGACTGAAAGATGTAAGCAAGACGTCCTTCTGGAATCTGACATTAGGGATTTAGTTAAATGCATTGCAACACTGAAATCAGTGGATTACTATGAGAAGGGTCTCCTGCTCACTGAGCAGGTAGTTATTAGGATTGATGTTGAGGGTGGAGAGGTTAACCAGGATGAACATGTAGGGAGATTGGTTACTGTAGTTAGAGGGAGTGGAAGGGGATCCCAGAAATGGAAGGCCAGCCCTGTGTTTGAGTATCCTAACACATTTGCAAAGCTATTTGAATATGCGCAGGTGGCAGACCCAGTGGTGGCAACCCTAGATGTTACTGCTACCTCTAAAAGCCGGAAGAGCAGCACATCTAGTAGGGGTGGGGAAGGCAATGCAGAAAGGCATAGACAATTGGTTGTCATAGGGGATTGTATGATCAGGACTGATAGAATAGTTTGTCACCTAGATCCCTTCAACCAAATGGTTTGCTGTCCCCTGGTGCCAGGGTTTGTCATGTGGTGGACCAAGTGGACAAATTACTGGGAGTGGCTAAGAATGACCTGGTGTAAAAGAGAAGGGTTTGGGTTCTTAGGGCAATGGGCTGACTTTTCATTCGGGTACAACCTGTATGCCAGAGATGGTTTTCACCTAAATGAAATAGGGTCTGCTGTGCTAGGGGAAAGATTTTGGGGAATGGTGGAGGGTCATTTAAACTAGGACAGAGGGTGGGACAGGTAAAATAGGTGGCAGAAAGGTCAGACAGGGGTCACTAGTGGAGGGTAGATTGGGGATAGTTGGGGGGAAGGTTATGGATAAATAGGAAAAGGAGTTTCCCATGTTACAAACAAACATTGGGTTGATTGCATGGTGTTAATTGTACTGAAAAACAAAAGGATTTCCCAAACAGTGCTGGTAAATGTAGCAATGGTTTAAAGAGCCTGCTCACCAATGCTAGAAGTCCGGCAAACAAAATAGGGGACTTGGAAGCCTTATGAAAAGCATTATGACTTGGTATTGCTGAATCCTGGCTTTTTTCCTCACTTGACTGGGCTGTGAATATTCCTTGTTATACTCTCTTTCGGAAAGACAGAGTCAAACGAATAGGTGGTGGTGTCTGTCTGTATGTGAGACCTGATCTGAAAGTGAATGTGAAAGAAGAAATTGTTGATGGAGCAAGTGATGAGGTTGAGACATTGTGGGTGGAGTTGAATATGGGGATGCATAATACACAATTTAATGTTGGAGTCTGCTATAGGACCCCCAGTGTTAAGGAAGAAATAGAGAATCAACTACTTGCACAGATAGAAACATTGACATTGGCTGGAGTAATTGCACTACAGGAACAGCAAAAGGGTGGAAATACATGAGTTTAATACAAGATAACTTATGGTACACTTTATGGAAGCCCCAACGAGAAATGATACTCTGCTGGACCTAGTTTTTTCCAACAAATGTGCATATAAAAGAGAATGTGGGTCATAATCACCATAGCATGGTGGGATCAAGACGTATACAAACATCCATAATTTGTTCAAATACCATTTTATGATCATAAAGGGATGGAATAGTGTATACTTACTTTCAGTACGTTAGAGAGTTTTATTCCCAGGGTACATACCACACAGTCTCACATTGGTATATTGAAAATCCAAAATGGTATACTAGATGGCAAAAGGTAAGTGACTTTTCCAAAAGTTATATCCGGTCCCATGAAATCCTAGAATTGTACCAGAGTGTAAGGCCTGGTCAGTACCAGTATTATCCAGACACCAGTGCCCCAATCTAACGCCGCAGTCTTCACCTATAGCAGCCCCCGCTCAGCCTCGGGAGACTGGTTGTGTCTCCCAGCACTCGGTTGCCCCCAGGACTTAGTACGCAAGGGATGGTGTCTACAGATATGCCGGCAGCCGACCAGGAGCCCACAGATACAGAGTACAGAAAATATCAGGAATTCCAGAAACAAGCCAAAGTCAAAGCACAGGAAATCAGTCCACCAAGCAAGGTACAAAGGAAAGGGCACAAGCAAAGTCAGGGTCACAAGTAAAGGTCAGTCCAGGCACAGTACAAACAGAATGTCAGGAACAGGCACAGGTCAGTAACAGAGAAACACACAAAATCACTCCAGCACAGGTAAGCCCAGCAGACACTATACAGGCACTGGTGACTGGGAGCAGATAGGCTTTAAGGAGCCAACAGCCAATGGCAGTGGAGGACTGAGTCAAGAGCCAATTGCCTCTGAATCCCCTTCAGCTGTGCAAAACCCCACAGAGTGGTGCCGAAGATGCCAAAAATCCATCAGGCAGCACGGCTACAGAGAAGCAGGGACTGTTGCTATCTTTTTTTCCTGGCTGCTGCAAATGACATTGCTGGACAGAATAAACAGTGTTTCATACTGTGATGGCGCACAGCACAGAGTCGCCAGACAGATGAGCATCCCCTAACACAGGTTTTTTTTGCCTTCCTCTGCATCAACTATGTCCATAGGGTTTTATATCTGGGATATGTTTATTTCCCTAGTGATTGAACTTGATGGACTTGTGTCTTTGTTTTTTTTTGTGTTTTTTCAACCTAACTTACTATTTAACTAACTAACTATGTAAATTAGAACCTCCTTAAGGAGTATGCAGATCAAAGCTGTCCTAAAACTGTTAAAACAGTTCTCTTAGGCCTTTTAAAAAAGGTTGTGGTTGAGTAGTGTTGTTGTTTAAACTTAGTCCAAGCATGAATTCCGTCAGAATATTCCACATTGGGTTTGTGGTTTTAGGTCTTTGGGTAAAAGAAAAATGTGGAACAGTGTTTCTCAAACAGGATTCCTCCAGATGTTGCTAGTGGTTCCTTGAGCAATGAGCAGTTTGTGACTCTCAGGTCATTTTATTTGACACCAGGGATCTTTTTGGCTATATGTAAGCTTGACATTCTTCCCACTGTACAGCAATTTCCAAGCATTCTTCCTACTGATCACCACTCTAATGTACTGTGGATATAGTAAAATTAGGTTCCCTGTAAACCTGAAAGTTATTTCAAAGATTCCTCCATGGTTAAAAGGTTAAAAAAACACTGCTGTAGAGACTGGTAAGCAGATTCTGCACTGGTAATTTTTAATTGATTACTAAATCTACTAGTCAGGTCACTACTGCAGTGTCAAGGTGTTGATTAGATTATGTAGGTGACTTGCTTTAAAACATTTCTATCCCCACTTCGTTGATTGTTATTTCTAAAAAAAAAAAACATTACCGTACACCTTTGCATGTGGTCATATTTGCAAAAACATTTGTACATTTGTGAACAGGGAATTTTATACCTTCATAGTAATAGTAAAAATCTTTTTTCACTATCCACACAACTGTGTCATTACATATGTGCATGTTATTTTAAATGTATGACAGTCACATGAACTAGCAATAGAAATAGTAAATGCAGTATGCCAGCTCCAAGCTGTGCAGCTTAGCTCCATTTTTGTTCCAGCACTGCTCCAGTAACTAAACTCCAACTCCAAAGCTTATCTTAACTGAGTATCTTCAGGCAATGGAACAATCTCTAAGCTCATTTGAGCCTTGCTAACCTGAGTTCACATTAAGCTAGTTGGTGTGTCATGATGATCAGTAGCTGCACTGGATTACATGGACAGCTACTGAGGTTGTTGATTCTGAAGTAAGCCCAAAGTCCGTACAAACTGCTCAAATGACTGCAGTACAAATTACCGGGATTATAGACTAAGACAGTCTTTTCATTCACTTAAACATAAAAAAAAAATCATAATTCTGCCACAAACCATTGCTTCAAAAATTACTTGTGTTACATGGCACTATATCTATTCTCAATCACTAATAATGGTATAGAAGGGCCTGGTCAACAGGAAATGGGAACCACTAAAGAGACTATCTAGATCAGTACTTGTTTTCTTGAGAAAGCTTGAGAAATGAGAAAGCTTTCTGAAGCACTAGGATCTATTTAGCCACTGAAAAACTCTGAAAAAGTACACCTTTTTGATTGTAAGGTTTTACTTATCAGGAGATATTTAAAAAAAAACCTCTGGTCCAAAGAAAATTCTAAAAGTATTTAAATCTATCCTCAAGTAAAAAGAACAACACACAACAGATTTCACCATGTCATTATTTAGCAGAGATAAAGCTAAAATGGTGAAGCCATGTGTGAAAAATGAAAAAGTACACCCTCTGGTTCAATAGATTGTAGAAACACCTTTTAGCAGCATTTGCTTAAAATAATTATATTTTGTATGAATTTATCAGTCTCTCTCATCATTGTTGAGGATGTTTGGCTATTTCTTTCTAACACCTTATTGTTATAGTTCATTGATATTTGTGGTCATTTGTTGATGCACAGTTCTCTTAAGGTACTCTCACCAAAGTATTTCAAGGTTTGGGCTTTGATGGAACCATTGCAACACATTGATTAGTTTTCAGCTAATCTGTTGTAGATTTGCAGGTGTGCTAGGAATCATTGACCTTTTGCATGACCCAATTCTGGCCAAGCTTAAGCTGTCGCACAGATGGCCTCATATTTCATTTATAAAACGCTTCGGTGTACAGAGAAATTCATTGATGACTCAATGGCTGCAAAGTGCCAAGAGTCCTGTGGCTGCAAAATAAACCAAAATCATAACCCCTCCACCACCATGCCTGACAGCTGGTACGAAGTGTTTCTTCTTATATGCTGTGTTTGCTTTTCGTCAAACATGGTGCTGTGCATATTGACCAAACATCTCCATCTTTGGTCATGTCTATTCAAAGGACATTGTTTCAGAAGTCTTGTGGTTTGTTCAGATGCAGATTTGCAAACCTAGCCATGCTGGTATGTTTTTTTTATTGAAAAGATGTTTTCTTCCGGCAACCCTTCCAAACAAACCATACTTGTTCAGTCTTTTTGTAATTGTACTGTCAAGAACGTCAACATTTAACGTACTGAGGCATATTGACTTGCTCTTTTTTCACATTCTATGAGCATTGCAAGGTCTAACCTTGGTGAGTTTGCGAAAAGTGAGAATTTCAGAGCAGTGCTTGTGGGACTGCCTGACAATATAAAAACTGCTTAGGACACCAAAAGTCACCCTGGCATTAGACAATGGAAAAAACTGAATACCTTGTTAAAGCAGACCTAAACTAAAATTGTTAACTTACATAAATGGGTAGACAACCCTTTTATGTAGGAAGAAAAACCTTTTTTGGCGGGGGGGGGTGTTAAAACCCTTTTTCTTTAAAAAAAAAGATAGAATGGGAGTGCAGAGCGATCTTGCGCCTGAGCAGCCAAAGATGGTGGCCCCCGGTGCTTCCCCTGCAACGGGGCGAAGGGGGGTACCCGAGAAGATGTGGGACCAGATTCAGGAAACCTCAGGAGGGATCAACAGATTTTTTTTTACTTTACCTTTATTAAATATTCTGCTGGTTGGCAGAACTAATTGAGGTGGATTTTAATTTTGGAAAAATTGTTAACTTATCAGTATTTATACCCTTGGACCTATCTAAGAGCAAATAGTTCCCAGCTTTCAGGAGGAGCCTGCATTTTTACATACTGTATGTTTTAAACCTACAAACTTTTAAATTAATGGTTACATAGTCAGTAAAGTTGAAAAAAAAGAAAACATTGAGGTAACCACTAGGGAAATAAAATACTAACTAGAAAACCTGCATATTCCTGACAAAAACAGATTTATTCACATTTGATCTAGAGGAAGGCAAGAAACTGTTATAAAACATGGTTCAATTTACTTCAAAAGGACAAAAAAAATCTTTCTTTATTCCTTAGGGCAGGGGTGTCCAAACTTTTTGCAAAGAGGGCCAGAATTGGTGAGGTGAAAATATGTGGGGGCCGTCCATTCAGCACGTACTCAGGGTTAGTGTGGCGTGGTCTGCCCAGGTCCCGCACAGCACACACCCACTATAATGATGTAGGGGATTCCCTGTGCACACATGGAGACTCCTGTCCTGCGGATTATGCCCGCCGTGTAGCGGGCCGATAATTGCAAGGCAGTTGATCAACTCTAATCAAATATAAAATAGCTTTTGTGTACACGTGTATTTTATACTGTGGTCAACAGTGCTGGCTGGCCACATATTATTGATTTTATGACAGAGGCTGCGGGCTGATGGAAATCTGAACATGGGGGCCGCAACTGGCCCCTGGGCCGGACGTTGGACATGCCTGCCTTAAGGCAATCTTAAACCCCAGTTCTTCTGTTTTTATTAGTGTTAGTAGTGTGATTATATGTTTGTCTTTTGGTGTCTATTCCTCTTCCTGTTTGTTTCTCACGCTGTTTTGTCCTCTACCCCCATCCCCTCTTCCTGGAGACTGGAGTAACCCGGGGGTTGCCAGATCACTCCACCTGTTCTGATAGCCTATTTAGTTGATTTAGAATGCCAATAACAGCATTATGCCTGCATTATTATTAATATTATTATTAATAATAATAATTATAATATTATTATTGTTATTATTAAAGAGGATTTATATAGTGCCAACATATTACACAGCGCTGTAAAAAGATAGGGGTAGCAAATGACAGACAGTTACAGACAGTGACACAGGCGGAGAAGAGGACCCTGCCCTGAAGAGCTTACAATCTAGGCAGTGGGAGAAGTCACAATAGGAGGGGAGATATGAAGTGATGGGTAGAGGTGACAGTTTTAGGAGACAGAAGAGGTAGGCAAGTCTTAAAAGTGTGCTTTGAGAGATTTTTTAATGAGTGGAATGTAGGAGCAAGCTGAAAGGGACGAGGAAGACCATTCCAGAGAATCGAGCAGCTCTGGAAAAGTCTTGGAGCCGTGCTTGTGATAAGGTTATGAGTGAGGAAGTCATTAGTAGATAAGAGAGTGGCTAGGGGAGTATTTTTCCACCAGGTCAGAAAGGTAGGTTGGACAGGAGCTGTGGAGGGATTTAATGGCAAAGCACAGGAGCTTGAATTTGATTCTTAGATGAAATGGAAGCCAATGAAGGGAACTACAAAGAGATGCTGCAGAAGAGCAGCAGTGGGAAGGATGGATGAGTCTTGCTGCAGCATTCATAATAGATTGTAGAGGGTTAGTGGAATCGGGTAAGGGGAGTCGGGTTAGTGGAATACCAGAGAGGAGGATGTTGTAGTAGTCCAGACGAAAGATGATGAGAGCAAGTACAAGGAGTTTGGTGTTATCTCGGGACAGGTGGGGGCGGATTTTGGACATGTTGCACAGGTGAAAGTGACAGGACCTGGAAATGTTCTGATTATGGGGGGGGGAATGAGAGGGCAGGATCGAAGGTGACGCCAAGACAACGTGCCTAAAGAGAGTGGGACGAATGACTGTGTTGTTGACTGTTAGGAATGTGTCAGGGGGAGATTTGGAATTTGAGGGGGGGGAAGATGATGAGTTTGGTTTTATCCAGATTGAGTTTCAGAAATCTGTAAGACATCTATGGAGAGATGGCTGACAGGCAGCATGAGACCTTATGTAGGACTAAGGGAGACAAGTCAGGGGTCGACAGATAGATTTGAGTGTCATCAGCATACAGATGGTACTGTAAGCCTAAGGAGGAGATGAGACTACCGAGTGAGGAGGTATACAGAGAGAAGAGAACCGGTCCAAGGACTGACCCTTGGGGAACACCAACAGGAAGGAGAGTGGGAGAGGAGGAATTACTATTAAAAGAAACTTGAAAGGAGCGGTCAGACAGATAGGAAGCAAACCAAGAGAGAGCAGTGTCAGTGATACCAATGAAGGGTAGGATTTGGATTAGGAAGGGGTGGTCAATAGTGTCAAACACGGAGGAAAGATTAAGGAGAAGGAGGAGTGGAAAATTACCTTGAGACCTAGCTCTGATTAGGTTTTTGGCCACTTTTGTAAGGGCTGTTTCGGTGGAATAGCCAGCTCGGAAGACAGATTGGAGAGGGTCAAGTAGAGAGTTGGTGCTCAGGTAATCGGCGAGTCTTTTAAAAATAAGGCGCTCGAGGAGTTCGGAAACAAATGGGAGAAGGGAGATGGGACGGTAGCTGGAAAGTAAGGAGGGGTCTAGTGATGGTTTCTTCAGGATAAGAAGAATTATGGCATGTTTGAAAGCAGAGGGGTAGATATCAGTAGAAAGGAAGAGGTTGAATAGTTTGGTTAAGGCGGGGGCCAGGGTGGAGATATGGCCATGGAGTAGATCAGAGGGAATTGGGTCAAGCGGACAGGTAGTAGATAGAATAAGCAGGGCCTGAACTTCCCAGTTAAAAGGACCAAAGAGTTTAAGGCCTTTCAATCTAAGCAAGATGATTTTTTCTGTCTCCAGGAGACGCATTTCTCTACTTCTTCTTGCCCCAAGTAATTTGGCACCCACTTACTTGCGATTTAGAAATCAAAGATCCACAGGGTTAATACCTGATTCTAGTGGGTCAACTCTGCAATTCCTTTTCACTACTGTCTTCTTCTATGCTAACAATAGTAAGAAACAGTCTTTTTTCCAGAAGTTATTCTTCCTGAATTACATCTTTAAAAGGAAACAAAGTAATTGCAGTTTTTGAAGTTTAACTTCTAAAGTTTGAAAGATTCTAGATAGTTTGATAAAGAACCATATAGAAGAGTTTCTGCTAGAAAATATTATTTTAAGTCATAGCACGGATTCAAGAAAGACTGAAGTTGTCAAACAAGTTTACTCTCTTTTTGTGAGGAAGTAAACAGGTAGGCAGTGAAATAGAAGTTTATATTGTATAGTTTGACTTTGCATAGGAATTTAACATAGTACCCAGACGGCTAATATGCAAGATAGGGTCTATAGGTTTAGAAAATTCAATATGTAAATCTAAGGTTATTGGTCGTGTACCCCAGGGTTCAGTGTTGGTATCTTTACTGTTTAACATATAAATAAATAATATAGAGTTTGGTATTAAAAGTACCATTTCTGTGTTTGCAGACCAAACTATGTAATGAAATTAGGCCTATGCAAGATGTCTATAATCCACAAGCAGACCTGGATGTACGGTTTGATTTGGCAACCAAGTGGCAAATTACATTTAATATTGATAAATGTAAAGTTTTGCATTTGGGGGCAAACAACATGCATGAATCATACTGTCTAGGAGAAATACATTTGGGGAATTTAAAAATAGAAAAGGATCTGGGGGGTTTGGTAGATTATAGGGTTAATAGCATATAATGCCAAGCTGCAGTATATTAAAATTAGCATACATTCTTGTATTAAAAGAGAGATAGGCTGCAGAGATCAAGACATAAACCTGCCTCTGTACAAAGCAGTGGCCCAACCACATCTGGAATATGCAGTCCAGTTTTGTGCACCAGTTTACAAAAAGGATATTGTGGAATTGGAAAGAGTGCAGAGAAGGGCAACTTAACTAATAAAAGGAATGGAGGAGCTCAAATAAGACTTATGTCTTTTTTCAACCTAACTATATTACTATGTTCCATCTCCAACATCAACTAAAAGACTACTGCTCCCTCAATGACACCCATGAAATCTCCAACAGCACTCTCTGGAATGCTCACATGACAGTCTTTAGGAGAATCCTGATCCAACAAGTGTCCCACAAAAAGAAATTGAGGCTTGCACTTTAAGTGAAATTTCAGGGCCACTTTCTTATGCTCTCCAGTCTGGTGAAACACGCTCTTTCTGCATCCCTCTGAATACAATTGGAGGCTGTGGATACGGAACAAGAATAATGTTTCAATAACCATGTGTAAAAACAACTCTATTGGGTTAGTAATAAATTCTATTTGAAGGGCAATAAAGCAGATACCCTGCTAGCAAACTGCCTGTGTCATCGGGCTAGATCCCACATGCCATGTCACCTTAAAATAATTAATTTTTGTACCACTAGCCACCTCGTTAAAATTCTAGAATTATTCCAAACCTGTATACATGCTCTATACTTCAATCAGGACACTATTTCCTATAACTGTCTACAAGCTTGTTTTGTTTCTCTCTCTTTACCCTCTATACCTGAACAAGTGTACAGTCTCTTTGAAGCACAAATTAAACCAGAGGGGATACAATGAGCCATACATAATTTAAAATTCAATAAATGCCCAGGGCTGGATGGTTTTTCATCTTCTTACTGTAAGTTAGCACCAATTTTAATGACTTCATCTGGTTGTCTCCTATTTTGGTTTATTATGAACTTTCCTTAACTTGGAGTTTTTGTTCTAAGGCAGTGATGCCCAACCTTTTTTCAATTGGGCCACAGTGCAAACAAACATTAAAGATTTTTATACTAGAATAGTTTTCATTTAAAATTAATGCATATGGAGGAGAGGAAACGCCCCTGAAGGGAAATCCCTCTCCTCTGCAATGCATACAGACGAGAGGGAACACCCCTAAAGTGAAATTCCTCTCCTCTGCAATGCATACGGAGGAGAGGGAATGACCCCTTACCCCGGCAGTGGAAGTGTTAACGCCTGCCGCAGTAAATAGAGAAGAGAGGTATAACAAGGAGGCTCAAGAGCTGCGGGTTGCCGACCGGCCAGGGGGGGCGTTAGGCCGGAACGGACTACTGGCTAGGCCGTATCTGGCCAGTAAACAGTAATGGTCCCAACACTGAACACTGGGGTACACTACTGATAATCTTAGCCAACTCAGAGTATAAATCATTAATCACTACTTTCTGGATGCAGTCTTTAAGCCAGTTCCTAAAAAATTCTGAGTTTTCTAAACCTTTAAGCCTTAACTTGCACATGAATTGTCTGTAGGGTGTAGTGCACATGCGTGGCCAGAGCTAATGGACCTGTTCTAGCTGCGCTCCACCGCAAGAGAGGGTGTACAAGGGCTTAATGCCCCCTAGAATAGGTCTATAGGAAATAGGACAGGCTGATTTTATCTGTTTTCAAGAAACGCATTTTTCTCAAAACTCTTTCCCCAAGTATTTTCATTCCTCATACCCTACTGTTTATATGGCTAACTCTGATACTAAAACAAGGGGAGTATAGATAGGGTTTAGGAAATCAGTCCCTTTCAGCCTCAAAAATATGGTCACTGACCCTGAGGGCAAATTCCTCCTTATAACAGATGACCTCAGTGATGCTTTACTCACTTTAGTTTCATATTATGCACCAAATTCTAATGAACTAAACTTCTTTAGACAATTATTGCAAGTGGTTGTTAGCCATGGTGGGGCATTCTCGTACTGTGCGCTGATTGTAATGTGGCACTTATTCCGTCCTTGGATAAGAGAGGGCCCTCTTTAATGACACCTTCACCTAGGGACAAGAACAAGGATTAATATGTCATCCAGGTATACTACAACACAAGTTTAGAGGAGGTCATTGAAAATGTCATTAACAAAGTTCTGAAACACTCTAGGGACATTACAAAGCCCAAATGGCACGACCAGATACTCATAATGACCATCCCGAGTGTTGAAAGAGGTCTTCCACTCATCCCTTTCTTTGATTCGGATGAGGTTGTAGGCTCCACACAGATCTAGCTTAGTGAAAACAGTGGCACCCTGGATGCGGTCAAACAATTCTGAAATCAGAGGCAAAGGATATCGATTTTTAACCGTTATTTTATTCAGGCCCCTGTAATCTATACTGGGACCCAGGGACCCATCCTTTTACTGACAAAGAAGAAACCAGCGCCAGCAGGTGAGGTGGACTTGTTAATGAAACCCCTTTCGAGGTTCTCCTCAATATATTCAGACATGGCCTGAGTTTCAGGTCTAGACAGGGGATAAACATGTCCACAAGGAGGCATAGTCCCAGGTAAGAGCTCAATGGAGCAGTCATAAGGGCGATGTGGTGGCAGGGTCTCGGTCTTTCGCTTGGAGAAAACGTCTAAAAATCTTTGTAGGAATCAGGAAGGCCAGGCAAAGGTGCAGTCTCAGTCAGGCAAACAGAACATGCTGGTTTAATCCACTGAACACCGTGTGAAAACAGCTAGCTGCATGGTAGTATCCAGACTCTCAGGTAGAGGATAGTGCACAAGAGAGTCCTTAATCTTTTCAGTCCTAGCCGGAACTGAGAACAGCGAGTGAGTTTGTTCCACTGCGAATCAGCAGAGCACTGGCAAAACTCCAGTGCAATACTCCTCGGCGGTTCTGTGTCCCTGGCGCAGGGAACGGAGAGCAGATTCTGCAGATGCTGCCCGATCTGCATCATCATATAGCAGACCCAGTGCCCAGGGTTACCAGGTAGCAAACTGAAAGCCCCGGACTGAAGATCACCTTGCAGTAAGGACATTACAAGGCCAAACCGCTGTTCCTCGGAGCCAGAGGAGTGTGGGTGAAGGCGAAAATAAAGTAGGCCAGCACCTCTTGAAGTTAAAAAACTTCTTCCGGTCAGCGGAAAAACGATCTGGCAAATTCATCTTTGGCTCAGATGCAGGAGAGATGGTAGCAGCAGCAACAGCAGGAGCTGGGGAAGGAGCAGCCACAGCACTGTTCCTAAAAAGCACAGATGATAAGTCCTGCAGAACCTGCACAACTTGATCGGTCTGGGCCTGATGTTCGATTCGTCACACCAAGGCTTGCAGTGTGTTTGGCAGAGGAATGTCAGCGGGGTCCATGGCCTTTGCAAACTGTCACAGATCTGCCACAATTGGCCACAACACCTTTTGCAAAGGCAAGGAGTGTCAGTCTGACTACAGCTTATATAGTGAGGCAAACAGGCAGGCTAGGCGTGGACTGGATAACCAGGTGCAGATAAATCAGCTAAAAAGGTTCAGCGACGCCTCTATCTCCAGAGCCTGGACAGAGCAGCTAGAAGCAAGGTAAGGGAACCTTGCTGCTGCTGCTGATCTGACATATGTCTGGTGAACAACAAGTACCAGAATAGCTGTGCTGCTGATCTGTTATACATCACAACTGCATACTCTACTCTCCCAACACTCATTAGTTTGCTGCTGGTGTGGTCTTAACCCAGGGCAGAAAAACACACAAATTTTATGTAAAAGGCAATAAACCAGACTCCCTGTTGGCAAATATGCTCTGTAAGGTAAACCCCTCCTTTCAACCGTTAAGACTGAAAGTTGGCCCCACCAATTTGACAAGTAACCCACAAACTTTTATAGAGGAATTTCGGTATCTGAAGATTGAACATTTTGTGGCCAATACATGTAAAAAACCACCTAACCCGTTAAGGATGACCACCTTTGAAAGCTATTGCAGAACACTACATAACCCTAAAGGGAATATAGCGATATTCTACGGTTCTCTATTAGCAGGTACAGCATCTAAACCACATGTCTATGTCTAATTAGGAAACAGATCTACAAATGAAACTTGACCCTGAGATGTGGATCCAAATATTGGCATAGTACAGACAGGTGCTCTCCCAATAGTAATGCCACCCAGGCAAACTACAAACTTTTAATGCGTTAGTATATAGTGTGGCAGGCGCAGCACCATGAGGTGCCTTGTGCGCTGTGGCATTAGAAGAATTATTATTTCTGTCTCTCTTTAGTCTGATCAGACTGTCTTTACTCTATAATTCCTCTAATACCGTTCCATAAAAGTAGTAGGTTTAAAGAGCACACCAAATACTTTAGATAACTTCTTTAATAACTTCAAACTTTCTTCATATAACACTGCTGATTCTGCAGCAGAAGGTCTATGTACAGACATATGTTGAATGAGATCACAAAATAATGGTTGAAGTTGGTTAGTTTGTTTGCTGGTTTGTTTGCTGATGATAATGATAATGATACTGATACTGATACTGGTGCTGGTGATGGTAATGATACTGTTGATGATGATGTTGATGATGATGTTGATGGTGGAACTGTGAGCAAACACATGAGAGGTTCAGCAGACAGTCCCAATCAATATTAAACTACAGGAATCTATATAACTGCATTAAATACCTTTTTGGCCTT
Source organism: Pyxicephalus adspersus (assembly GCF_032062135.1). Taxonomy (NCBI): domain Eukaryota; kingdom Metazoa; phylum Chordata; class Amphibia; order Anura; family Pyxicephalidae; genus Pyxicephalus; species Pyxicephalus adspersus. The sequence continues at coordinate 28,736,134 of NC_092866.1, forward strand.
TTGTCTACTTCTATGAAACTCTCTGGCTGGAACTGGTGCTGTTCTCTCTCTCTTTCTCTCTCTCTCTCTCTGTTACCACTCTGAATACAACATGGTTTGCTAGGGAATTTCCCCTTAGACACAGTGTAAGGCCTGTTACAGTTCTGCCTGTTACAGTTCTGCCTGTAACAGTTCTGCCTGTTACAGTTCATTTTTACTGCAGCTAAACAAGTGTTGGCTAAGGCATAGAGCTCAGCTACTCCTACGGTGGCTCAAGTGAAACGGAAAGTGTCCTGGTATCTAACCAATGAGAAAATGTCTGCCATTTGATAAGACAATCATGATAAATTCTAGAAAACATGGGAACTGTGGATTACACATTATTTACCACCTGATTTTGATTGGTCCCTAATAATGATTTATAACAGGGTTTTGCACCATAACTTGTAAGAGAGAGCTGCAGGATTGCAAAGTAGACTGCCATATTGCATCTTTTCTTTGCTTCACTCCAGCCGGACCCCCTCCTCCCCCTTTACCTCGTTCCCTACCCCTCTGTGTGTTGTCCGAGTTTTTGTGTTTGTTAGAGTATAATATCAGGCATCGCCCAATAAAACCCAGGTTATTTGCAGCAGATGGAAGATGGACTTTATCCATATTTTACCTTTTTTTGTTGAGACATTGTGTCATCATCTATCAGTGACTTTATTCTGGATCCACAATGTATATCAGCCACCTGAAGAACCCCCCCCCTTTTCATGTGTTCATTCATGTTAGTTTTTGTATTTTTTTTGAGAACTTTATTTATATGATTTACGTAAGTATAAAAGGTTCAACCTTTTACATGAAAAAAAAAATTGAAACAATAAGTATTGAATCGTCTGCAGGGTACTG
>NC_092866.1:28737159-28741888 GCF_032062135.1 Pyxicephalus adspersus
TATAAAGAAATGTTTAATAAAATATATACTTTAATATTTGGGGATTATTTGTTCTATACATTGCTATTTACTACACTGTCATAGTAATCACACACTATTTTGCCTATCACACTAGGAGAGAGAGAGAGAGAGAGAGAGATTGTATGGCAGAACATTACACAGAGAGATTGCATGGCCGAACATTGCACAGAGACATTGCATGGCAGAAGATTGCAGGACAGAACATTGCACAGAGACGTTGCACGGCAGAACATTGCACAGAGACATTGCATGGCAGAACATTGCACAGAGACATTGCATGGCAGAACATTGCACAGAGACATTGCATGGCAGAGCATTGCACAGAGACATTGCACGGCAGAACATTGCACAGAGACATTGAACGGCAGAACATTGCACAGCAGAACATTGTACAGAGAGATTGCTGGGCAGAACATTACACAAAGAGATTGCATGGCAGAACATTGCACAGAGACATTGCATGGCAGAACATTGCACACAGACATTGCATGGAAGAACATTCCACAGAGAGATTGCATGGCAGAAAATTGCACAGAGAGATTGCATGGTAGAGACATTGCACTACAAGATTATAGTGACAGGAAAGCTACAGCTCACCTGTCATAGGAGAATGACTTGCTGCACAGGAAACCCAGCACTGCTTATCTCACACTGCCCTCCTCCTGCTCTCTCTGCCTCCCTCCCCACTACCTACTGTTACATGGAGCCTTTTCACACAGAAACACATCCCCAGCATCTCTATAGATGTGAGCTGCTGATAAACACAGGGAGGAGGAAGGCAGGGCTCTGCGATCAATAGGATAAGGTAGAGGTAGACGGCTTTATGTTTTTTTGTAATCCAGGCAGGGGAGGCTGCAGAACAGAGGGCGCCATGCTGCAGGGGGGATGCCAGGCTAGATGGAACTGCAGCCGCCTGCTGGGACCCCCCTTGGAGGCGCAGGAGGGTATTCGAACCATAAGACGCACCCCTATTTTCCCCCCACTTTAGGGGGAAAAAGTGCATTTTATGGCCCGAAAAATACAGTACTATATTACTATATTCATGCTGTTCGTAATCAAACTCTCTAATTTCTTTCCAACTATAGAAGGTAAACTGACAGGTTTGTATTTACTTGGTAACAACTTAGCTACCTTTTCAGTGACGGGTTGATATGCAACCAGTTTTTTTGTTTTGAATTTTTAAGCACATTTTACATCTTTTGTTATATTCTTTGAAACTTTCAAATGATGAAGGTGATGCTTCATTTTCATTTTTTTGAAATGCCTTTTTGCTATTCTTTATAGCTTCTTCTTAACAACAAATTTGCTCTCTCAGATATAAACATTTACCACATTTTTTCTCAGTAAAGGCTTTTATTCATTTTATGTATACCCAAATATCCTGCTGTAATGGTTTTCTCTACCTCCTCTTCACACTGTTCAAGCACAGCAGAAGTTTACAGGCTTCAATGGGGCTTGGAGATGACTCCCGGAAAAGTTTTTAGGGTTTTACTCTGCACGCATGGGCAACAGAAAGAAAAGGATAAATCAGTTAAACATTCAAGTCAGATAAATATTACAACTGGACTGTAAAAGATCTACATACAGTATGCTGGTGGACTTTCTGACTACATGTATTTTGATTCTTTTATCTTTACCAATATATAGCATACAATGTTTGTGTATATGTTTTTTTAAGATATGTGTTTACATTTTCAATTTTTTTGCATGCTTTTTTATGAGATAATATGTCTTGATCTGTTACTGATTTTAAAATGTTTGCTAATAACAGTGCAGTTTTTTTATATAATTTACTTTTTATGCCATTCACATGACAGTCTAATTTGTGGGTTCTCCTTTTTTCTGGTCTGCAACTGGACTGGCTAGAAGAACAGGAAGGTATGTAGGTGAACATGGCAAGGACAGGGTAGAGGTCAAGCTTGGGTGTACTGGGGAGTAGCATGATAGTACAAAATAAATGTACATATGGGCAAAATACCTGTCCCCTACTGCAGTGTAGCACAAATCCCTTATAGTTCGAAACACCTTATGCAAATTGTATGGGCATCAATACCATTTACCATGTATCTTATTGGTCTTCTTTTATCAAGCACTAGCTACATTATTTTATGTGTTTGCCAAAAAAGCAGAAAACATCCTCATAGGATAAAAACTGAGGTTCTGTTCCCATTCAGCAACAAAATAAGGATGTACTGAAGAAGCAACAGATATTGGTAGAGAATAGAGATGGTAATGAGAGGATGGACAAATTAGAGTTGAAGGCCTATGTAGCCCAGCAAACTTACATAATAGATGACTGGGGTAGTTTGCCTGGTAAGAGAACAGATCCGGGTCTAAGGCTTTGGGGGATCAAGGCTTAAAATATAAGGTAGGGCCCTCAATGAGCCCATCCGAAATCTTGTACAACCCACAGGCCAGAACCAAACTCCAGGTAGTCCATTAACAGGGTCAAAGGCCCATTTGAAGTAGATAAGTAGCGTTTATGCACAAAACAGTTCCAAATCCAAAGTAAAGGGGACAGAAAGAGCCATGGAAGGGAAAAGGGACTTCAGGTCACATGCCAACACTAACCAGATGTGATTCCCCAATCCACCACCATACTCTCCACCTTTAGCTAAGCCCCCACGCTAGTTGCGCCATCCCAGCAATTGGTTACACAAGGATTACCCTTTGGAATACTAGTATTGGCAAATTATCTGAAAGCCTGCTGGGCAGGCAGGTCCATAGTGAAAGCAAGATGGAGTCCAAATTGTAAGGCGTTAACAGATCCAAAAACATGGCCAGGGTCATCAACCTAACCACAACTGGCCAGGCAGGTATACAAAGGGTAAAGAAGTCTCTAGGTAAAATCACAAGCAAGGGTCAGTCCTGATGGCAAACAGGCAGAAGGTCAAACAAAGCAGGCCCTGGTAACAGGAAACTAACAGTAACACCCACAGCAAGCCAGAAACTGACCACTATTAAGAGCAATGAGCATCTGGTCAGGTCCTGAATAAATACTGGGAAGTGATTGACAGACTGGATAGGAATTTGAGGGTGAGTGCTTCATCAGTTATCAAGTGACTTCAGTTGATGCCTATACCACCCAGCTTCGAGTGCCATAACTCACTGTTCACTACTATCAAAGTGAATGTGTGTAAGGGTGTGGGGGTACCCTGGGTTTGCAATATGTGACATATTTGTCACTGTTTTTATCAGTGGGGGTGGCAAGGTGTGTGGTACTTATGAATTTTTTGATTTATACTTTCTCAATAATTCATTTTTACCCTGTGGGTTGAAAACAAATTTGTTAGTCTATTTCTAAAGCAGAGAATCAGACTCCTGCAATTGAAACACATAGACCAGGAAAACTTTTCTCCTGGGAATGTTTCAGTGAATGTCAGATTCACTGCTTTTAAATAGACCCCTAATAATTTTTTTTTATTTTTGTTTGGAATGCTATTCCTATTTTTGCATTATTATTTAAATGCACAAAGTGTGAGTATTATTTCTTAATTTAAGCCAATAATATTAATATTTTTATTAATATTAATATTATTATAAATAATAATAATAATAATTATAATAATATTAATAAACAGTATTTATATAGCGCCAACATAATACCAGCACTGTACATTAAATAGGGTCCTGCAAATGACAGACAGTTTAAAAAATTAAATGTGGAATATAAACATTCCATCATAAAAAGTGCTCTAATTAGTGACCAGCATGTTAGTTTTACAAAAACACAAATTTATAGGAAATAATTTTGAGAACAAACACATTACCTTTGCTACTGGCATTGTTTCTCATTATTAAAATAAATGGTAACATATTCTCTTTGTGATCCATTACAATAGAAAGCACACATAAAGTAGTCATATTAAAAAAAAATGAAATGTATAGGTTTTTTGGTTTTGTAAAAAATAAGTATAATGTAAATATTCATATCAATGTGTACTTAAAGTTACAAATTATTTCTGTCTATTTTGTAAATAAATATGTCCATGGGTACACCCTTTTTTTATTAACCTCCCTGGCGGTATGCATATTAAATGTTTTTAAATCTAAAAGTGGTACATTTAAAAATACTTAGTATTTTAAATTTCCTGTCTGGTCCCGCCTCCCGGTCCCACCCCCAGACACATGCTCGTGAGCAGATGCCCGGACGGCATCTACTTCCTCTCGCCTCGTGTCCCCTACGTTCACACACCAGGGATGAGGATGCTGGCCTGGCATCACCAGGTTACACAGATGCCCGGTCGGCATCGGCAGGGGTAGAAGATCCAGGGCATTGGTGGAGGACGCTGCCCATTGCAGTGAATGGGGGCCGAGGATTACAGGTTACAATTAAAAAACTAAAAAATGTCTGAACATTGAAAGTATACCACACTTTCCTTTAAAATACACTAACAGGGAGGTGTATTATTAAACTAAAGCTTACTGATTTTTTTTTTAAATAGGGAGCACATTTACTGTGAGAGCATATTTAAGTGCTACTTTTGTGATGAAGTTCAGTGAAAATAAAGACCAGCAATGTTTTTGGTTTGAATTTAAATGTACTAGTATTATGGCCTATCATTACACTGATTTGAGTGCCATTTTTCTTAGGATGATAAAGCAGTTTTTCAATTGTTAGTTTATGTACAATGAAAAGAGTAATAATCTCTTTGCAGACTGGCAAACACACTAGCACTCTGGAGTCCTAGATACTAAATTTTTTTTT